>NW_007735626.1:43201-45489 GCF_000696425.1 Galeopterus variegatus
GGGGGGGGGGGGGGGGGGGGGCAGTAGGCGAACAAAGGAGCAAATATGAGACAATATTTCGATTTTTTTAAAGTTTTAAACAAGTTGCATTGTGGATATCTATTAGATGGTCAAATGGAGATGTTAAGTAGACAAGTCTCTAGTTTGAGTACAACCTGCCCAAGAAAGTTAAAAATCTGGGGAGTCATCAGCATATAAATAGTACCTGAAGTAATGAGACTGGAGGAGTTTACCATGGGTCTGTAGCTAAAAAAAAGAAGTTCCAAAGTCTCAGCTCAAACCAAGCCAGTGTGAATGGGTCAGGTAAAAGAAGGAACCAGCAAAGGCAACTGAGAATGAGCAACCAGTAAGTTAGGAAGCAAGTTAATCAAGTGCAGAGTCCTGGAAATAAAATTTAAAGAGAACTAAGGAGGGGAGAGAGAGAACAGTAGCAAATGCTGCTGATAGGTTCAACACCTCCAGTAAAAATAGTCATTTATTGTTAGAATTCAGATACATGGAAGGAATTACATTTCATTCTGAAAACTAGTGATCAAATTACCATCCAGCCAAACTTTTAAATGAAAAGGCCTATCAGAAATTGTAAAATTGTTTTTAGCTTCACTCTGCTGTCTTATGAAACCCTGGTTCTTATAAAGATATTATCATTTACAAAGATGTATGACAATACGCAAATTGGATTTTGGCAGTGAAAATCTTCATAATTTCGGTTGCTACTGAATCTACAATTTTTAACATCCCTCAAATGCTTTTTTCTCTTGAATAGAAAAAATTTGAGTAAAAAAAAAAACTCTTTAGCTCATTTTGCATTATCTGAAATCTGAGAGGCTGTTCTGACATATGTTCAATAGCATATTTACGGCTGTGTCTGACTCCAGAAAACTGATTGTATTTAATCTTCTCGTTATTACCTTTGGGAATAGTACATAAGTGCATACTTTGAATTTTTTTTCCCTAATACTGAAGTTAAAATAACCATAACAAAACTTTGACACAATAAAGGATGTCTGCCAAATGCCAATCAATCATTTTCCAAGGGGTCTTTTGTGGAAGTTACAGATGAAAACCGTTCCTAAGTGCTTTTCAAATATTAATACTGGATTTAAAAAATTTTTTCTAAAGGAATCTTAGAACATTTTGGAGCATGAAATTATATTTGGCACAGAACCTTCACTGATTCTTTCCACCTGACCCATCCTCAACCCAGGGTGCCCAGACAATTTCTTGCCATGTCAGCAAATATCACATAACTAAATTTACAATAATTTCTCCATGCTTTATTTTAAAAGATTTCTCAATTAAACCTATGAATAAGATGACAAAAGCAAAATCAACAAAAGAAAAAATAAACAAATGAGATTATATCAAACTAAAAAGCTTCTGCACAGAAAAGGAAAAATCAAAAGAGCAGAAAGACAACTTATGGAAAGGGAGAAAGTATTTGCAAACTGTACATCCAACAAGGGATTAATATCCAGAATATATTAGGAACCCAAGCAACTGTACAGCAAAAAATAAATAATCCAATTAAGAAATGGGCAAAGAAGACGAATAGACAATTTTCAAAGGAAGACATAGAAATGGCCAACAGATACACGAAAAATGCTCAACATCACTAATTATCAGGGAAATGCAAATCAAAGCCACACTGAGATATTATCTCATCCCAGTAAAACTGGCCATTATTAAAAAGATCAAGAATAACAAATGCTGGTGAGGATGTGGGGAAAGGGGAACTCTTCTACAGTGTTGGTGGGATCTGTAAATTAGTACAGCCATTATGGAAAACAGTATGGAGGTTTCTCAAACAACTACAGATAGAACTACCATATGGTCCAGCATTCCCACTTCTGGGTATATATGCAAAGGAATGAAAATCATCATGTCGAAGGGACACCTGCACTCCCATGTTCATCACTGCTATATTTACAATAGCCAAGATGTGGAACCAACCTAAACGTCCATTGGTGGAGATGACTGGATAAGGAAAATGTGGTATATCTTCACAATGTAATACTAGTCAGCCATAAAAAAGAATGAAATTCTGCCATTTGCAGCAACATGGATGAGCCTGGAGAAAATTATGTTAAGTGAAATAAGCCAGATACAAAAAGAGAAAACTGCATGTTCTCACTCATAAGTGGGTGCTTAGAAAGAAGGAAAACAAGAAAGAGAGAGAGGGAGGGAGGGAGGGAGGGCAGGAAGGAGATGTGCTGCAACCCTTCTGCACCCTTGTATAAAAAAACTTTATATTTTTTAAGTCCGGGCTCAGAGCATGGACTCTGCTG
>NW_007735626.1:46096-54780 GCF_000696425.1 Galeopterus variegatus
AAAGGGGTTGGGGAGTGATAGGTCTGATAGGTTGGGTAAAGGGCATAAAGAAAAATCATGATTTGTAATAATGAATATGCTAATAAAAATAAATAAATAAAATGTGAAGTTTTACCAGCAAAAACAAAGCTAATTATTTGAAAAAAGCAAAAAAGTTTTCAAACCATGACTTCTGTCATAAAATAAATTTAACTTTTAGTAAAATAATGACTATTTCTTTACGAAAGTCATGAATACAAAAAAGTAGTAGTCACATTTTAATAAGAAGAATCAATATTATTTGTTAAATATATGGTA
The DNA here is from genome assembly GCF_000696425.1 of Galeopterus variegatus. Lineage (NCBI taxonomy): Eukaryota > Metazoa > Chordata > Mammalia > Dermoptera > Cynocephalidae > Galeopterus > Galeopterus variegatus. The sequence continues at coordinate 46,394 of NW_007735626.1, forward strand.
TAATCAGGCGCTGTCCAAAATGCTTGGTGTATGCAATCAATTGTTAAACAATCTTTGGTTTAGACACATTTATTATGTCCCTTTTATAGATAAGCAACAAATTTGCCCAAGTCAAACCTGTAGTAGGTATAGTGACTACTGCCCCCTTGGAAAGCCACTGTGATATTTGTAGCTCCAGAACTTGATTATCTTTCCTAAACTTGAAATTTAATGTTTATATCATGCTTAGAAATTCACTTAGCCATTCAAATATTAATTCCTTTATCTGTATAAAAAGGAAAATACTATCTTTATTTCTAAGTGCATTATAGTTGAAAAATGTATAGTGAAAAATGTAAAACTATAATAGTAAAAAAAAATCCAAACACTGCTGAAGTGTTTAAAGTAAAATTTTAAATTCTCTACACTGGAAAACATTGCTTAGGATTTGCCAAAGAAATGGAACCATAAGGATGTGTAAATATAGGTAGATTTATCTCATGGAATTGGATATTTCAGAGGCAGAGTTTTTTCCTTTTTGAGGGATGTCAGTCTGTTGTCCTAAAGCCACCAACTGATTAGAAGAGACCCAATCAGCTATTTTGGAGGGTAATCTGAATTACTCAAAGTCTACTGATTTAAATAACTACATCTTAAAAATACCTTCACAACAACATCAAAAATGGTATTCGACCAAACAGCTGATCACCATAGCTATACTAGCTCATTTCTGTTGCTTATAACATTAATACCTAGAACTGGGTGATATGTTAAAAAAAAAAAAAAAGGAATTTATAGCTTACAATTTCAGAGATGGGAAGTCCAGAGTCCAGGGAACATATCTAGTGAAGGTCTCTTCCTCGTGGTGACTTTACAGCAATTCAGGGGACTCAAATGGCAGAAAATGGCAGAGCAGAGAGAGATGAACCTCTTATGGACTCTCCCTTTAAAGCCCTCAGAACCACGCTCCTGACCACCATTTTTAATTCATTCACTAGGCATGGTCCTCAGAATTTAATTACCTTTTCATGGCCCCATCTTTCAATTTCCATAATAGGATTTCCCACCCTCTTAACAGTTACAGTGGGAATTAAGCTTTCGATATATAAACTTTGGGAGACACAATCAATCCACAGCAATAGCCTAGACAAGTCAATACATAAAATTAACCATCTAAGTCTCACCTTTTTCAATGTGGCAACAATATACATCTCCTTAAAACATACTTAAATTCAAAATAAAGACATATACACACCAAAAAAAAAAAAAACCCAAGAAAAAAATACTCATGACAATTATAGTCCTCATTTTCGTAACTGGTCATGGAGTTGGAGCTGGTATTTACAACTACCTTTTTCCACTTTCCATTCAGTACAACCTTTGGCCTCAGCAGGTACCTCAGCTGGTTGCAGTTCTTTACCTTTTACGGAGACCCAAACTTTCTTTCCATAAGTGTTTGAGTCATTATTCATCCTGCCTAAATTGAGTTCTACTTTTCTGTCAACCTTAATCACCAGACATCGTAGTAGTAAGGGACACCCTAAGGGTTCTCCTGTGGGAAACACTTCTACACCATTGATGGGACTATAAATTTGTACAGCCACTATGGAAAAAAATATGATGTTTCTCAAACAAGTACAGATAGAACTACCATGTGATCCAGCACGCCCACTCCTCTATATATACACAACAAAGGAATGGAAATTATCATACCAAAGGGACACCTGCATTCCCATATACATTGCAGCTCTATTCACAATAGCCAAGATACAGAACAACCTAAATGTCCATCGACAAAGGACTGGATAAGGAAAATGTGGTACATGTACACAACAGAATACTATTCAGCCATATAAAAAAGTATGAAATTCTGTCATTTGTAGCAGCATGGAAGAACTTGGAGAAAACCATGTTAAGTTTAATTAAACCAGACACAGAGAAATACTCCATATCTTCACTCATAAGTGGTAGAAAATAAATAAGAAATAAAAAAAAAAGAAAGAACAATCACAATAATATGTTGAACTTGCATAAAGAGAAAACAGAACTGTGGTTACTCTCTGTGGGAAAAGGGGATGGATTATCGAGAAATTGGTTAATGGATACAAAGAATGATTACATCTCTAATGATGAATATACTAATTATCCTGACTTGATTATTACATATTGTACCAGGTATTTATATTCAATTCTCTGTCCCATAAATATGTATAATCAATTATGTTTCGATTAAAAAAAAAGGAAAGAAACTCAGTGACTTGGCGTGTTCTCTGCTACTGGCAGATTGGGCACTCAGCAGTGGCTTTAGTCACGTTGGCCTTGGTGAGTGGAAGTGTGTGTTGCTCAATGTACGTATAACCACCATTCCTGCCACCATGCCCACTTTGTTCATGAGCTCACTGGGCAATGACAGGAGTGGCCAGCAAAACACACTGACTAGTAGCCATAAAACAGGTTATCCTAACAATCTGATTATTAAAATCCTCCTCTGCTGAGGTCCCCCTTTGGTGAGCACTCACATGGGACAAAAATATCTTCATGTTTTTCTCCCATTCAACATACCTCTTCCCCATACCTCCTTGTCATCGGTTTTCTAATTATGTTCCTTCCAAGTTCCTAAGCATCCCACCAAACTATTGGCTACAGCCCATGAATCCATATATAATTGCACATCTGGCTATTTCTCCTTCAAAGCAAAATGAGTAAACAGGTACACTGCTCAAAGTTCTGCCAACTGGGAAGAGTTTCCTTCATCACTGTCCTTCAGGGATGTCCCAGAAAGGGGTTTTAGTGATGCAGCTGTTCACTTTTGGGCAGTGCCTAAATATCACACAGAACCATCTGTAAACCAGGGCCTACTGTTCTCTTCCTATGTCAACTGATAATAGAGAACTCCCCATGAGGCCATAGTGCCAGCTCGGAGAGAAGCCAGTGTAGCAGGAGTGGGGACCATGAGCATTTGAGCCATCTCTATATGTCTAGTGCCTTTGGGGCTGCTTTAGCCTAAACTCATATATATTACCTGCATTTAATGATGGAGTGTTGTTGTGCACACTCAACTTTATAGCTTGATGGGTCAGATAATACCCAGTTTATGATAGGAAGTTCGGGTCACATGGTAACTTGCATGCATCGTAGTTAGGTGATCAGTGTCTACTAAATCCCAGTAGCAAACCAAAATCTGATTCTCAAAAGGAGAATAGTTATCCACAAAGAATGGTAGGGCTTTGCTCCAAAATCTAAAGACTGTGCACTGTGATTTACTTACAGGGGCCTGCCAAAGGCTCCAAACAAAGCCTTTATCTGCCACTGACACATCAAGCACCATGGACCTGATGAATTATATGGTCCTAGTGGCAGAGCAGCTAGCTTCGCATCCTGGACCTGCTGCAGAGCCTTCTCTTGTTCTAGAGTCTACTCAAAACTAGAAGCTTTTTGATTGCTTGGTAAATGGGCTGCAGTAGCACACCCAAATGAGGAATATGTTGCCTTCAACATCCAAAGAGCTTACTATGCATTGCCCCTCTTTCCTGGTTGTAGGAAGGGCCTGATGTGACAACTTCTCTTTCAGTACTATATGCCGCATAGTACTGAATCCCTAGAAATTTCAATGAGGTAGAATTCCCCTGAATTATTGTTGGATTTATTTTCTACCCTCTGACATACAGTAAGTCTAGAGTAGCTGCTACTTCTTACTCACTAGTTCGAATCAGTATAATGTCATCATTGTAATGGACCAGTATGATGTCTTATAGAGGGAAAGGCAATCAAGGTTGTTGAGAACTAAATTATGACCTAGGGCTTGACAATGAGTATACCCCTGAGGTAGGACAATGAAAGTATATTATTGGTCTTGACAACGGAAAGCAAACTGCTTCTGGAGGTCCTTACTAATCATTTGCCAAATCAATAGCTGTATATCAGGTACCAAGGGATTCGTTAATTTGCTCAAGCCATTAAACCACATCTGATAAAGCAGCTGCAACAGTAGTCACTGCCTTGTTCTACTTACGATAATCTACTGACATTCTCCAAAATCGGCCTATTTTCCATGCAAGCCAAATAAGAAAGTTAAAAGGAGATGCAGTGAAAATCACCACTCCTGTATCTTTCAAGTCTTGATGACACTAATGTCTGTGGTGTTGCTTTTATTATTTTTCTAGGTAGAGACAGCTCTAGTAGCTTTCAATTAGCATTTACCTTCATAATACACCTCACCCCATAGGTAAAAGAACCAATGTGTGGATTTTGCCAGTTGTTGAATATGTCTATTCCAATTATGAGTTCTGGAACTAGGGGGGAAAAAAGACAGGATGGGTTTGGAGAATCACTGGACCCACTGTGAAATGGACATGAGCTAAAACATAACCTCCATAAATTCCTACTCTGACTGGTGGATCTCCATGGCATTTTGGGTCTTAGTTCAGAGCTAGTGTCTAATAATCCCAGAGAATCCTGATTTTCTTTTCCCTGATACACAATCACCCTAGTGAAAGGCCATAGGTCCCTTTGGGGAAGTCTGGCAGAATGATTAACAGTATGAAGTTGTGCAATGTAGCTGGGTCCTTCCTTGAGGTTACACAGCTTTCCCTTTACTTGAATGATTCTAGGTCTATAAACTGGCTCAATTCTGGGAGTTGATTGAGGATCCATGACTCTCTTTTTATAATTGAAGTTCTACTTTTATGTACTTTGATCCTACTGTTTATACATACCAGGTGAGAATGTAGTAGGCTCCCAATCTGCTTCACTTCGAGGAATACCATGATCAGCTACCCAATGCCACAGATCTCTTCTGTAAGTCAGATTACTGCCTTGACTCTACTGTCCATTATGATAACCACAACAACCTTGCCCTTATTAAGTGTCACCACTTGGCCTCAGCCATCCTGAGAGCTAATAATTTTCACTCATTTAATTTTCCCAATCCAGTGTCATCAGTTCCCACTATAATGATTGACCTAAAAAGAAGAGTCATCCCAGAGCTCTTCAATGATGCCACTTGGCCTCAGCCATCCTGAGAGCTAATAATTTTCACTCATTTAATTTTCCCAATCCAGTGGTATCAGTTCCCACTATAATGATTGACCTAAAAAGAAGAGTCATCCCAGAGCTCTTCAATGATGCTGGAGCTCTCCTCACAAATTTTTCACAGTTGTAGTGATAGGTATGTCCTCTGGACTCTCCTGGGGTGGGTAAGCAGGTCTTACATGACAAATCCCCTGTTACATTTCAATCTCTCTAAGCCTTTGAACTCCTCTATCTCCCATATACAAAGGCATTTCTGACATTTCAACTCTTTAGTGTAGGTCACCTTTGGGTACATGTTTCATCTAGAGGCTCTTCTAACCCCCCAAGCTGCAGCATTAAATCCAGAATGCTTGCTTTGTAGGCTTATGTCAAGAAATTTGGTCTGATACAATTTTATGTTCCTTCCACCAACATACCACACCCTTAATATCCATTTTCACTCACATTCTCCAGAGCTCTGTCTGTTTAAATTTTTTAAAGTATGTAGTATTTTGGGTGCAGCACACCTCCTCATGATCACACTTTATACCTGTCTTAGTGCATTCAAGCTACTGTGACAAAATACCTTAGACTGGATAGTTATAAAAAACTAAAGTCTATTTCTAATAGTTCTGGAGACTAAGAAATTCAGGATGAAGGCACTGATATGTTTGGTGTCTGTGAGGGTCTTCTTCTTGGATCATAGAATGGTGCCTTCTCACTGTACCATCACATGGTAAAAGGAGCAAGGCAGCTCTGGAACCTGTTTTATAAGGGCACTAATTCAATTCATGAGGGTTCCACCCTCCTGACCTAATTACCTCCCAAAGGCCCACCTTCAAACCTTCACATTTTTGATTGGTTTCAAAATATGGATTTTGGCAGGACATGGAATTACCTCACCTTTCAGGGCCTTCTGGGATGTAAGTCTATTATAGGTCTAGAAGCAAGAGTCGTTGTAAAGGTGTATCTTGAGATGAATCAGCAGTGTTTTACAAGGCAATTGCCTCAGAGGAGGCCATTACAGTTTTCTCAGTGCTAATCTCCTCTATGGAAGTGGAACAGCTGCTTCTACTAGCAAAGAAGATCCAGAAGAATTTAGGAGTCCAATGTCCCCATCCTTATCAGTATCTTCCCATATGGCCACATTGCAGTTTTCAGGATTCCGTTCTTTCCAGTCAATGCCCACACTTTACCAGCAGATACCCTGTGAGACTGGCAATTAAATTTGTATTATAATTCAGCCACTAACAGGATGGGAGTTTGGGTCTGATTTTCAGCAATCTCTGCTTTGTGACTACAGGAGATGGGGGGGTGTTGTTTTTTTGTTTGTTTGTTTGTTTTTGTCCTTTTTGAGACTGGCCACACTGCGCTCAGCCAGTGAGCTCTGTGAGCACACCGGTCATCCCTATATAGGATCCGAACCTGCGGCAGGAGCGCTGCTGCGCTCCCAGCGCCGCACTCGCCTGGGGCTCGGCCCGAGGAGATAGGGTTTTATTCAGGACAGACATTGAACTCTTCAGGTCATTTATGAAGTGTTTGATGTGGGAATTCAAATTCTTAAGCACATTCTTTTCTTTCCCTATTTTTTCCAGCACAATTAGAAGCAATCAGCCAATTTCATTATACTTGTTAGTTTGACAAAAATGTTCTAAGATATCAAATACATGGTCACCCAAAAACTTGTGTGTTATAAGTATTTGATTAAAAATATCCAGTGGTGATATTTTGCATATCTCTATTGCCACATCACATCAGTGTTGTCTTTGCTACAGGAGATAGTGCCTTTAAATCTAATCAAATTAAAGAACTAATTTTAGATACAAAGAACTATATACATACATACAGAGAGAGAGAGAGAGATTTTAAGGAATTGGTTCATTGATCATGGGGGCTGTAAAATTCAACATCTGCAGGGCAGGCCAGAAGATGGAGAAACAGTAAAGAGTTGATGTTGCGGTCTTGAGTCCTAAGGCAGTCTGAAGGCAGAATTTCTTCCTGTTCAGGGGACCTCTGTCTTTTCTTCTAAGGCCTTCAACTGATTGGACAAGGGTGATCTACCTTACTCAAAGTCTACTGATTTAAATGTTAATCACATATAAAAAATACCTTCATAGCAACATCAAAAATGGTGTTTGACCAAACAACTGGACATCATAGCACAGCCAAGTTGACACATAAAATGTTTATCCAATGTCAATATCTATTTTATTTTATTTTTAACCAACAGAACCTAGCTTTTGTTAAGAACAGGCATAAACCCAACTAAAACTATTATGTCTCCTAGCTTCTCTTCTATTTATGGCCAATGAGATTTCAGCAGAAATCTCTGAGTACAAATCCCAGGAAAGACCTTTAAAAGTGTATAGAATCAGTTGGCACAATTTTATCATTTCCCTTTACCTTTCTCTATGCCAGGGGTGCATATGTGTGGGGGGGAAGGGGAGGAGGAGGAACTATCTTCTAAAGTACAAAACGACAACATTGAGAATGAATGCCTCATGCAAAGTATGGCAGAGCATACTAAAAATAGGAGAAGTACAGATCCCTGACATCAGAACAGAACCACTGTACCAGCTCTAGCCTGTCAATGTCTGGTCTTTTCAGTGTGAGAAAATTAAATCCCTATTTGATTAGCCTCGGTAATATGGTCTCCTAATGTGCAGCCAACCTATGGTAGACACCTGACTATTTCATTGACAGCCTTAATAGTTTATTTTTTTAATACAGGTAGGATAAATTTTTTTCTCTTCTTTTTGAAGAAATGCATAATTACTTTATAATCTGGGTTTTCTTATTTCTAGAAATACATTGTAGCTTAGATGCAGATAATATTAATATTTTCTTAAAATGGTTGTTGTGAAGATTAATTATAAAAATGCAAAGTTGCCTTTGTAAAAGAAAAGTCTTATAAAAAGTTTAACAGTTCTAAATACCTATGAAGGAAACAGAAATCAATTAATATTGTTCAATGTTCCCCACTATATAATTGAACCAGGGCTGGTGTTCAGGTACTCTGATACTCACCTCAGTGCTATCTCCGTTTGTTACACTAATTTTATGAGAAGTAAAATTCTTCACATTCTTATATTTCCTAGATAGACATTAACCAGATAGCTAGATCACAAAAATAAGAGAGCAGGAGAGAAAGAGACAAGAGATTAAAGAAATTATTAACATAGAATTTACTCAAACAAAATTCTATTTAATCTCGGAGATAGAAAATTCTCTTCCCCTATACTAAAACAATTTTTTTTAACTCTTTTCAAGCTAAAAAGTAAGGCAATCTTTAAAATCTCGGGGGTTTTGTTTTTGCAGTCAGGAGGGGAAGTTATTTTGGTTTGGTTTGTTTTCGTGTGTATGTGTGTGTGTGTGTGTGTATGTGTGTGTGTGTGTGT
>NW_007735626.1:55323-57721 GCF_000696425.1 Galeopterus variegatus
TGTGTGTGTGTGTGTGTATTTGTTTTTTAGCAATCTGTCTCTTATAACTTGGAATATAGGTCTGGAGCTCTAAAACAAAGCTGTGGACATTTGCTGCCACTGGTGTCCAAGAAATATCACTATCACTTTGTGTTAGGTGTTTAAGTGCCATGAGAAGTTTGGTTCTTAGAATATTAGAAGTATACAGTGTGCGGACCAAGGGAAATCTTCCCCTTTGCCTCCTGTGAGTTTGCTGAAAATCGACCGACAAAAGGCAGATAATAAAAGGTGTGACAAATTTTATATGCATAGGCAATTGCAGGAGAATGATTGCTCCATAATTTAATGGGATACAGAAGAGCATATACCTTTCTTCTTAGAGCAAAGGGGAGGTGAAGGATCGTAGGAGTAAATCATGATCAGGGCAAACAAATAGCCCAAAGAACAATGGCCTGAAACCAAGTTTCTCTGAGCTGTAGTGGGGGTGGCTTCACAGATGAAGAGAGAAAAGTGTGTCAAGCAAAAGCTATCTTACTATGAAGATGAAAATATCTCAGGTAATGTGGGAGATGTGCTCAGAAAGAATAGATGGGAGACAGGGAGGAAGGCCTCAGAGAAGGCCTGGCTGTTTATTTCACCAATGCAGATTTTTCATACAGAGGCATCTATCCTCACAAAAGGCAGTTTTTTAGCTTTTCTTGTTTTTCCAGCCCCTCTGAATAGCCATCTTGGATATGTCAAGAAGTATATTTTGGTCTAAAATATTTCTGGTGTCCTTCAATAGAATTCTAAGATATTATAAGTCATTTTATCAAATTGCTTTATTCCCAGGGATCCCAGATTCCACAATAGTAGAAGGATGTTATAGGTTCTACCTCTCTGACTCTTTTCTCGTAATATGCATAAGACTTTAATTCCTATGGGAAGCTGCTAGCTCTCTTAACATGAGAATCAGATAACAAGGTCATATCTGACATTAAAAAATCATCTTTGAGCAAAAGGGAATATAAATAGTTCCCAGGAAGAAAGATGAAAAGCCAGAACAAATTTTTATATCCACAAGAAGCTCCTTCTAAATCCAAGTTAAATTAACAAAAGTATTTATCTTCCTAAGCTAAGCAAATGTGCCAGATAAGGTGCCAACCGCTCTTCTGCACTCTGAGATTCTGAATAAGGATGGACCGGGAAAGAAGAAATTGGAATAAAGAGGTACACACAGCAGCTACAGTTAGCCTTTTAAAATAGTATGTATGTCATAGTCTACTTGAAACTTTGTCAATGGCTTCTCATTTTACCCAGAATAAAAGCCAAAATTTTTACAGTGCCTAAGATCTGCCCACAGGATGTACCCCGCTCCTCATTATCTCACTGACATCGCTTCTCAGATCAGTTAGTTACTGCTGCAAAACAAACTTCCGCCAAACTGTTTTTAAACAACACTTTATTGGTGCTCATAGATCTAACAGTCAGTTGTGCAGTGTCTGCTGTCAGCTGGTAGGTCAACCAGAGCTGTCTGGTCTAGGATGGACTCAGATGGATGGCTCGGCTCTGTTCCATGTGTCCCTCCACCCTCCCTCAGGCTAGCCAGGGCTTGTTCCATGCAGTGACAGGGTTCCAAGAGAATGGAAAAAGACTTTCACTAGCCACACTTTGAGTCATTTGCTGCTATCCCATTGTCCAAAGCAAGTCACATAGCCCAATCCACAATCAGTACTGGGGAGCACTACCAAAGAGCATGGAGAGAGGAAGATTTAAGTTAGGGCCTTTAATGAAATCGATCATTCACACTTTTTACTACTTTTTTTTGCTCATACAGCCAACTGTACTGACTTCTTTGCTGTTCTTTGAACACAACAGACCCATTCCCACATTAGGATCTTAAGGTAGCTGTTACTTGTGCCAGAAATGCTCTTCCCTAGATATTGACTTAGTTAACTCCATGACTTCTTTCAAGTTTTTGTTCTAACCTCTCCTCGATGAATTCTTCCTGCCCATAGTATTTAGTAAGTCAATCCACCACAATCCTCCTATTTGTTCTATTTTTTTCCCATAACATGTATGAATTTCTAACATAATGTTATCCAGTGGAGGGTTTCTTATACATTATGTTTCTTATGTATTGTGGAGTTTTACATTTTGTTTCTTTCTTGACTATCTCTTTCCTCAGTAAAATACAAGCTGTAAACTTTGCTTATTTTGTTTAATGATGTACCCCAAGCCATTAATAGAATGTCTGGAGCACAGTAGGCATCAATACATATTCGTTAAATATATTAACATAATCAAGTTTCTGCTTCTGTAACTTAAATATAAGAAATATGGACTTTGTGTGTACATCACAAAGTGCACAACAATCAGGAAATGAATATAGAATAGACTATAATAAATATAAAGCTCTGCTTAGAAACTTCAAAATCTC
>NW_007735626.1:58588-61182 GCF_000696425.1 Galeopterus variegatus
TGAGTAATTAAAAACATAGGGCTTTGAAAATTAAGCTTCGAGTTTCTAATTCCACTAAATTGAAACCCAATAGGCTGATATATTTATTGCTCTAAAAGAGCATAGATGACTTCAGTTTAGCTTCTTTGGATATAAAACTGCAATAGAAGAGAAAGATGCCTTACCGAATCTAAATTTACAATATTATTGAGTTAAATTATTGGCCTTTGCCAGTCCGTGGGAATTTCATTTTCAGAATCAAAAAGAGCATAGTAAAAACTACACTGAGAAAGGGGAAGATTGTATCAACTAATGATGTGAAGGAAGTAGAAGTTTTCACTATAAGGGGATTTCTCTTTATTCTACTTTGCTATTGAATATTTCAAAGAACTTTTTTTTTTCTATTTAAACAACAAGGGAATTAATCTAGTTCAGAGAAAAGCATCTTGTAATTGTGGTTATGCTTTTACAGACTGCCTTTTACCAGTGGAGTATAATTCTCCCACAGAGTTTTACAGAATGAGAATCTGGGTCAGTGTTTTATATTACTGGCCTCTCCTAACAACAAAGCAATGTGATACTCCCTCATTGCTGAAATGGAAGACCAGGAAGTTAATAATTTTGTGGCAAAGTTTATAATTTTCTTTCCCAGGCATTTTATTTTTTTTGCCTTGTGACTTCTCTTTCCACATCAATGTTACAGCTAATTGAGGTATATTTCTATCTGATGAAGGCTGAAAAATCCTCCCTGGTGAAAATTTTATACATTTATAGTTATTAATGTCCATTTATTCAATTCCCATTTCACTAGTAATGAATTAGTTATCAGGTTTTCTATATGAATCAATGACAAAAAGTTCATAAAACTAATCATTTAAAGGTCAATGTTTATATAGTTTTAAAAAATAGAATCTTGACAGTTTAATTTCCTGTTCTACATCAATTAAGGAAATATTCTCGTACTCAGAAACTGCTGTAAGTCTATTCTTTAAAATAAAATTAGAATTTCAGCACTATCTGCAAATTCTCTGACATTGAAAGTTAATTACATTATCATTAAACTGATTTGTTAAAGCTTGAAATCATGTGTTATAATAAGAAGGCATAAAGAATCAAACTCTGGTATTATTAGATTGTTTCCATTTTTCAAACAAAACATTGTCTCATTTATTCAATGTAATTTGGTTAACTAAATGAAATGGTTGGGTTCTTTACCACCATTATTGTACAAACATGTTAGATGGTCTCTTTAGGAGTAAAGAAATAGTTTATGACAAATATTTTCTAAATTTTAGAAACTAGATAAATTCTCTTTTTTCACAATGGTATGCATTTTTATTTGAAAAACTCTACCTCCATTCCAGGTACTTCAAATCTTATTTAAATGCAAATAGTATATTGAAATACGTTCCTTCAACATGCAATTCTCAGTTGGAGACATAAGCAGTTTAATAAAACAGAAATGAATCTGATATGCAATTTATTAACTGGGGAATTTGCAAAGTTCATAAGCTTCCTGGAACTACTTTAATTCAAATATATTTCACACACAGAAATAAAAATAATGTATTATATAAAAAGGAAAGCAGATGCAATGATTCACCAAGTCACCAAAAATCTGAACATTGTTTTATTCTCAGCCTTTTGGCTTGTTTTTACCTGGTACCACGAGTGACAATGTGTTATCAGTAACATTCCAGTAACAAGGTGGATTCCAAAAGGTCGCAGAAGATTGTAGTGACTTCCCAAGAAAGAAAACTATCTCTAGCACCTTTGAATCGTGCATGAATCATGCATATAAAGATGCTAGAATTTTGTTGAAACTTTGAAAGATTGAAAGTCCCTCACTCCACCATATTTTCCACTGGGCCAAGCAATGAAAAGATCTATGTTCAATGTAAAAACTTTCTAAGTACACAAATCAGTTTCCTAAATTATCTAACTTTATTAAGTTTTTTTAACTTCTTAGTTCTTAAAAAAAAAATAAAAACAAAACAAAACAGAAAACCTCTTTCTTCCCTTTAATAGAGTAAATATTTCTAAAAAGTAAATACAGTAATAAAAATATGTCAGCACAACTCTGCTTTCAGTTTTGCCTCTAAAATTTAAAAGAAGCCTTAGCAACATGAGGCAATATTAGAAGTCCTGAATATGTGTTTTCTGTTTCTCCCTTTTTTCATGGTCTACAACTGAAAGTGCTAAGATGAACCACAGCAGACTAGAAACATGGAACCTGTATTTATTCCAAAAAGACAGTAACCAAAAGTATATCTTTAACAACAGAAGTCTACAAACCCAGGTCATCTGGTCAACCTTACCTTGAGGCATTTCACACAGAATGCAATTTACTCTTTAAATTAAATAACAGCCTCACGAGAGAATAACTATAAAAATAGACAATACCACTGCCCTGTAGGACCTCAATATTTCTTGTTGCCAAATAAGAGAAAGTACAAAAAGGAAAAACAGAAACCCATAACTAGAGTAGGAAATAATTTTTAAAGCATGTATTTCTCTACAAATAAGTAGTAAGAAAACAGCGGGAGAAAGAAAATTAACTCAACAATCTGTTTCAATGAAAACCATGCAAACTATATTAGCAACAATAATCTTTA
>NW_007735626.1:61626-62332 GCF_000696425.1 Galeopterus variegatus
TTAACTCAACAATCTGTTTCAATGAAAACCATGCAAACTATATTAGCAACAATAATCTTTAGGACAATAAACCCATCAGTTTCATAAGGAAGGGGATCTGGAGTTCAGGATCTTTAGGAAAATAAGGACATAAACAAACATTTGAGTATTTCCACTATTTTTTTATTTTTATATTTTAAAAAGAAGTTTTATGGCTTGCAATATGGGAAAAAACAATTACCAAATTATAGAGTATTTCCCATTTCATTGGTCTTGATAGTACTCTCAATAATGATGACCTAAGGCTCTACATGTAGAATTAATGTTTATAAAATCTCATCTTACAGTGACTGTTAACTTTGAATAATAATAACAGTAGTTAACATTTATTGAATGTGTATCATGGGTTGTGTAGGTGCTGTTGTAAGTACTTCAATATTTTAGCTCATGTAAATTCTCACAAAGTAAGTTACCTTATTCATTTTATAGATGAAATAATAAAGGTAGAGAAAAATAAGAGATTTACCCAAATCACACAGATAGTTATATTAGAGATGTTACTTAAATCCACGAAGTCTGACTCCCAAGCCTATCTACTTAAATACACAACCAGATAGCTCATTACACCTTAGGAAGCTTGGTGAAGTCAAAGAAGACTGAATAATAGCAACAGAAGCCTAAAAGAGATTTTAACTTTTTTTTTTTTTTTTTTTTTTTTTTTTTTTTT
>NW_007735626.1:63715-75462 GCF_000696425.1 Galeopterus variegatus
GTTACTCAAACAGCTTCCAGAACTGCCACATTGAGGATCAGATTTCCACATGAGTTTTGGTGGGACAACACATCCAAACTGTATCAACACCAAAAGGGAAAATAAGAAGACTTAGAAGAAATCAGGAAAAATAGGAAGAATAGCCTAACTCAATGCCCTATACTTGGCCTGAGTTTGGAGATGGGCAGCTACTGAAGCCCAGGTTATTTCTCTCTCCCTATCAACATGTGTTACTGAGAAATCACATAAGCTAATGCAAATTATAAATGTTATGATAAATCTTTCTCCCATTTTGTAATACTTTCTTCAACCCTGAAAATTACAATATATAAATATATTATAAAGCGACCAAGCAAAGGAGGAAACGATCTTTTGTATTAGAGTATGAGTCCGGGTATTGTGTTTGTGCCTTTTCAGCCGGGGGCAGGGGGTCAGGGGGGAACATGAGAGAAAGACATTAAAGCTATTTAGAAGAACATGTATTTAGCTAAGAAGGAAATGAAAAGTAATGCTAAATCTAACACTCAAGTAGATAAACTTAAGACCATCCTCACAGGAAATAAATGAATAGTGCTAATAGCTGGATCCAATTTATAAGGCACTAAACGGATATTATAGGAGGAAGGGAGATAATTAATCTCCTGCTAGAACAATGAAAGATCAGCTGTGGCATTATCACAGTGCCACATTCCAAGACTCTGGAGGTGCTTTGCCTTCCAATGTATTAATCAAAGACTGTCCAAAATTAGGATGTTTAATTATTTGCAAAGATTCTTTGTGTTTTATATCTCTGCATGAAGTCACTGATTACAGTACATAAAAATTTTTCCTTTCTTGTTATCTACTGCATTGAGACTATAAAAGCAATATTAACAGCCTCTAAGTATAGAAATGAAGATATTTGATTTCAAAATTGTTTAACAAAGCTGTGGTTTTCTTGATTACTTGATAGAATAGATATGTGACTTCAAATTTGTTTAACAAAGCTAGGTTTTCAGTGATTCGTTTGAGTATTTGGTCTAATTGTTTAAATCTTATAATTTATAGCAAATAGCTTTATCCAACTTTCAGTTAATCTGATATGAAAGTTAAGGTTGCAATAGTTATAGACAGGAAAAAAAATGTCCAAAGATGAATTTCACTTTGCAGGAGATTATTTCAAACATGCATAACATTGGGTAATGAGGATTGTTTTGTGCAATCTAAACAATCTACACAATCTTTACAAGTGCACAAAACAGAACAGGAAAGCAGAAGGTCTCAGCGCCAATCACACACATTCTTTACCTTGCACTATTTAACAAGTTTATTCTTAGATGCTTTGTAAATTAACTTCTACTATCATCAAAGTGACATCATCATCAAAGTGAAATTGCCTGGCCATTTGCCAGTGAACAAGTTTTAAAACAAGGATGTCGTCCTTGATTTTTTTTTCTTGCTCTTCTGAAACACATGCCTTTCCATCAGTTTTAAAAGGCCATCTCCAAAGTTTCTAATATGTTCCTCTCCTTTCTGTTACCTTGACCATGCCCTCTAGAATATTTCATATTTGGATTTTAAGTGTCTACCCTTTTCTTCTCTGACATATTAATTTTATAACATTCAAGAGATTCTTACCATATGTAGGTTGATCATGCCAGACTCTTACCTATAAATCTTCAAAGTTTTCTCTTTACCTAGAGGTAAAGCCCAAATTCCTTAGTATAGCAGCCAAAGCTTGCCATGGGCTGGCCCTACTTACCTACCAGCTGTATCTGGCATGCCATTCTCTCACACATGCTTTAGTTCAGTTAAGCTACCAAATGTTTCTAGAAATTCCCTATAGATGTTTTCTTTTACTCACACATCTTTCTTCATAAAATTTCTTACCCACTTTCAACTGCATTACACTTGGAAAACTCACACTGTACTTTCAAGATCCGAGTAAAGACACATGCTCTTTACCTGATTTCTATTATTCTCCCCAAAGTTAGTCCCTTATCTGAAATACCTACATGTCTGTGTTCTTATTAAATGGCCTTATAATTACTTTATATGCCTGCTCCCTAGCTATTACATGCCACCAAACAAAAACAGTGTTAACACCTTGTAGATACTTAATAAATATATGCCGTGTTATTCAGTGAATTCTACCTTATTAGTAGATCAGCATGCCCCCACCACTTGCAACCTGAGTTACCAGTGACCCTCCACTTCACACTCACGCCCATCTCTAGCAGGCCCACTGTTTTGCCATTCTTCTCGCACAACAGCTCTATTGTAATCCATATTTTATCAACTAAAAGTAAATGGAATAATATTGCGGAAAGCATACAAAATGAAAAGGTCATTAATTTTAATAAGTGCCTGTTACAAGGCAATTCTCCAGAAATCTTTGGCATTTCTGTACATCTTGCAAACAAAGGCACTGACTGACCTTTTGTTCCAAACCATCTCTTCAAGTATGTTTGCATAGAACAGCCTTGAAAGATATGGTGTCCTTTCAGAGAAGAAAGCACATTTGTTAATGGTCTAGTATTGACATTTGACAGGTTAGATCAAGCTGCCCCAATAATGCTGTGGTTGCTGGCCACTCTCCTCCAGGTAGGAGGATGTGAGGATGTTGCCATGACATTGGTGCAGCAGGAATCACAACCCGAGCTGAAAGGCAACGTGGTACACCTGTGAGTCAAGGATCCCCAAAGCTGAAACAGATGGTGTCAGTAATGATGAACTTGTCACCTGATACGGGCATTGAGTAGATCAAAATATTAACGATTTCTTTTCAGTTAGACTATGTGCTCAACTAAAATCAGTTTCAGCCCCACTTGAAACTAAAGCTAAATGTGCTATGCGTACATGTGTGNGGTCATTAATTTTAATAAGTGCCTGTTACAAGGCAATTCTCCAGAAATCTTTGGCATTTCTGTACATCTTGCAAACAAAGGCACTGACTGACCTTTTGTTCCAAACCATCTCTTCAAGTATGTTTGCATAGAACAGCCTTGAAAGATATGGTGTCCTTTCAGAGAAGAAAGCACATTTGTTAATGGTCTAGTATTGACATTTGACAGGTTAGATCAAGCTGCCCCAATAATGCTGTGGTTGCTGGCCACTCTCCTCCAGGTAGGAGGATGTGAGGATGTTGCCATGACATTGGTGCAGCAGGAATCACAACCCGAGCTGAAAGGCAACGTGGTACACCTGTGAGTCAAGGATCCCCAAAGCTGAAACAGATGGTGTCAGTAATGATGAACTTGTCACCTGATACGGGCATTGAGTAGATCAAAATATTAACGATTTCTTTTCAGTTAGACTATGTGCTCAACTAAAATCAGTTTCAGCCCCACTTGAAACTAAAGCTAAATGTGCTATGCGTACATGTGTGGGGTTATCCTAGCCCTCCATGCACTTCATCTCTTCCTCCCTCCTTAATCCTACCTCTGCAGCTTTTTACCTGGGGCGGTGGGGGGGGGCAGGGGAAATCAGGAATTAGCATGCATGCCTTTAGCCTCTAATGTCCAAAGCTTGTACTATACAGACAATGTCCTGCTGGTTGGTAAATCAGAAGCCCCAGTCTCAATGGCCCTTAATGCAGTGTTACACACCTCTTCAGAGGGAGTGGCTGATAAATCCTGACAAAATATACAGGGGCCTGCACATCAATTACTTTATTGGGACTACTTAAGTGGACTCACAATGCTCAATGCCTCCAGAAATCAAAGAAAAACTGTGTTCCCTTTGGATGCCCCCATGACCAAAGAAGAAGCCTGACACATTTCTGACACTTTGGGTATTGGACACAGTATTGTCCCACTTAGGCATTGTACTTAATTCTTTGTATTAGCTAATCCACAAGGCAGTATCCTTTGGGTGGGGTTCAGATCAACAGGTTATATTGGAACCTGTCCAGCCAACTATGGAAGAATACTCTCTACCTTTTTAGTCCTACAAGCTAATGTCCTCTTTGATGGATGAATGTTTATGACCAAATACTTTGTGTATTAGAGATGGTGGCAGAGAAAAGCAGCTCCTTCCAGAGGAGCCCCTTGTGACTCTAAATTTATTGCCTGTTGCCTCGCTGATACACCCTCTGCTCACAGAGGATCCTGTAAAGGCCTAGTCCTGCTTCACTGATGGGTCTTGTTCAGTTAAGCTGAATCAAATGATATCCACTGGGCCGCTGAAACTATTCAACCTCAATACCAGCTACACAGAATCAAAAATAGACGTGGTTACTCTACTTAGTGGGCAACACTCAAAGCCATTCTTACAGCTCTGGCTAATACATCCCTTTACAAATCTTGACATTTCCATTTCTATTTCTATTTCTACTGACTCTAGTGTTGCCTGAGGCCTATTTTGTCTGCCATTTGGAAAACTACAGAGTAAAAGATTAAAGACACTCCTCTTTATGACTACAAAATTTGGAAGCAAACAGCAGCAGCTTATCAAGCTTCCTGGGTCGTTCAGATGGATGCCCATGATAAAGACCCATCCTCTGGCAAGACTGAATAGAATTGGACTGCTGATCCAGATGCACCACCCAGATTGCCTGGATTCATGATGATTTACCATCATAGATACACATCCATCATCATAGATACACATACATCATCATAGATTTGAAACAAAGTAAAGAATTCTATATTTTTTATTCAAAAGCTACCACGACATGTCAGATTTGTGTCTCTTGCTAAAAATTGACTGTCTTGTGATGAAGACAGCCATGCTGCACAGGACGTTGTCCTCACCTGCTTCCTGCAGATTGACTACATTCTGCATTTGACTTCATCTCAGAGCTGTCGATGTTGCCTCACCACTGTTGACATATTTTTAGGTTACAGAGTTTCTGTGCTAGTCTACTCTGGCTGCAACATTCTGGAGTTTGCAGGTAACGAGTCATTGTAATGTTATGGGGGCAGTCCACAGACTGCCTTGAATTCTGCCACCAACTTCAGATTCAAAGGTCCCCAAGACATCCCTTAGTTTCTATAACTCACTAGGAAGACTCACAGAATTAACTGAAAGCTGTTAACTTCACAGGTATGGTTTATTACATGGAAATGATACATTTCAAATCAGCCAAGGGAGGAAGTGCATAAGTAGAGTCCATCAAAGCTCCAAACATGGAATCTCCATTTGTCCTCTCCCTTACATATTCACCGACAGTGTAACTTACCCAGAATTGATATTACCATGTGCATGATGTTCTGTCAATCAGGGAAGCTCGTCCAAGCATTGGTGTTCAGAGTCTTTACTGGAGCTTGAGCACATAAACTTGATTGGCAACCCACATGGCTGACCTCAGTCTCCAGTTCCTCAGGAGACTGACTGATGCCTCATTACCCAAAGCCCCCACCTTAAATCCCATTGTGGCATAAACCCTCCAGGTGAACAAAAGCATTTTCATCAGGTAGGACATTCCAAGCACTCGGAGATTACCTCTCAGGGACCAAAGGCAAAGGCCAGACCTCTCTTTCCTGATCATTGGCAATCAGACAATGGTGACTTTTATTGCAAAAACCACTCAACAACTAGTTGAGAGTCAAGATATTCAGTGGGTCTTCCATACTCCCTGTCACCCACCAATCATCTGGTTTTACTTAGTTTTGAAACTACCTCCTCAAAAATCAACTCAAAACATTTTCTGTCTTTAGTTTCCTCACGCTCTCCTTGTCCACATACCTTAGTAAGGTAGTTGTACCACTGAATGTGGCCATGCCAGACAGAAATTTTCCTCTCTTAGCTACTTTCTTGGTGATGATGGTGACAAAAGGATGTGGGGTGGCTAGACCAATTTTGAAAATTGGAGATTCTGTTCTGATCAGACCTGGGTATGATACTACTTGGCTACTTTCTTTTTCCAAAGGGTAACCCCCATCTGGTTTGGTTATCACTCTCTCTTAATGGCTGCCCAGCCAATGTGGTGCCCAGGAGATTCAAAGTTAATTCAGGTCCAGTCGCCTTGACCTCTGTTGGCTCGAGATGGTCTTAGGTGATAGGATAATGACCACTTTGGTGGTACACTGCTTACTGAGTCTTCCTACGGTAGTCTATACAGGCCAAAGTGGGGAATATATAGGTACCTAAAAGTTTTATAAAAGTTCCTTTGCCCCTCTTGCAACTGGCTCTTTTAGACAGAAATGTTAGGTTTAGGTAGGGAATGACAGGGAAAAGATGAGGCATAGCCAGTGAAATGAACGCACTGATTTTGTGGAGGAAAAAGGAAAGCAACCATCCTGACACCCGAGGATGGGACACCTTAGAGCCCAAGGAGAATGAAAAGGGAGAAAAATTAACAAGCATATTTTTTCAGAACTTCCTGTGGAAACTTCCACATTAAGAAAAATGTTTCAGTGCAGGTTTTTCAAAACTAAATATTAGTACCTTAAATTCAACTGAATCCCAGGTTGGCTATCCCTTTGCAAATGACTCTGACCATGATTTAACTGCCATTTCTTTTAACTTTCTCAAGATGTCCATCAGAAAGAGCACTGGATGGCCCTAACTCCTAAAAGACCTACGGATGTTTTCCCCACCGCAATTCGCAGTCATTCAATGGGACAGAGGAATGTCACCCAGTAGGTAGTCTGGGGAAACTGATAGTTTCTCTAAAAATAAGAAATGTACTCAATTATCCAAACTGAACTTGAAATTCTAATACCTACAATGCAGCCTGAAGACTACATTAGAAGTACTTTCAACCTGTGCTCCATGACTGATGTAGGTCCCAAGTGAGTGGCACCATCAACTGTAAACAACACCTTCTCTCCAGGAACACCATCAGGACTATATTTCCCATGTGGAAGACAGGTATTAACATGGCTGTCTTCCAAAAGTGTGGTGGTTGTATCTTAGTGGTGATCATAAGAGACACATCAAGTGTTTAAAGAACCACCACTTCAACCCAAGAAGGCATTCAGGTCAGCCTGGATTCACTAGCCAGGGTTGATATGAATGAGAGAATTGCCCTAGATTTATTCCTTGCAGGACAAGGTGGAGGCTGGGCAATCTCTAATACATCTTTCAGAACCTGGCTTGATTCCTTGAGCCAAGTAGACAGGTCAATACAGAAACTTAGGGAGAAACCATCTGACTTTCTTAGGGATACCCTAATGGCTCCTGAAGACATAGTTAAGGTAAACAGTGCATGTTGTCCCTTCTGCTTGGAGTCTTATTGGGATGAACCTTAATTAAATGCTGTATGAGACAAGCCAAACAGATTTGGTCTCAGTTTCTGTCAGTCACATTAACTAGAGTGTTGTACTCTTCGGAAATATCTGCCATAGCAAAGACAATGTAGAAACAAGGGATGTGATTATTTGCAGATAATTCTCCATAAATATCTCATGCTTCTGCACATATTATGAGCAAGAACACTAACTACATTTTCTTTGGGACTCTTTTTAAGGATGTCTGTATAGAAAACAGCTTTGGTAGATGAGACAGTGTGTCTCCCTACGAGACTGAGCATACAAACCCTCTAGTATCATGTAATATCTCCCTACAGGGCAAAGATTGAAAAGGCCTGCTTACGGCATATTATAATATGTTAGGTTTCCCTAAGTTTGGGGTCCCTCAACTACATCCTGTGCTTGTAGCAAACCTGAACCTACTGCACGATGATCGTCTACCTGAGCCCTTATGTGTCTCCCCACCATGAGAATTCAGGCAGACAAGAGGAACTGCTGTGCTGCGAGTAAAAAGTCCTTTGAGTCTGATGCAGGAGTCTCATGTTTTCTGCCAGAATTCGTAAAACTCTAGCAGGCTAGCTCATTAGCTTACAAGTAGAGTAAAATCTCAGAATCTTTACAATACTTGATAGTCATCAGTATTTTCAAAGCAAATCTGCATTAGCTAGCATGGGAAGTGGGGGGAAATTCAGAATAAGGAAAAAAACTGCATATGATTTCCAACATTTTCTTTACTGTTAATTGGTGCACTTTTTCCCCTAAAGAACAAATTCCCCCTCTCCATTAAGAGCAGAGACATTACATAAGAACACAGTTCTCACTAGCTTATCTTCAACTGAGAAAAAAATTATACACATATTTGTGTATATTTGGGAAGCTAATATTTATTTGGGAAGCTAATATTTTTCAATCAAACTATGAAGATACTAAATAACAGAGTATCAATTGTTTAGGAAAATACTTTGTAAAAGTTATCATTAGTGTGGGATTATAATTCTTAGTCTGTTGCTTTGCCAAATGAACTGTATAAAATATGTGCCTGTAGTGAATAATTCATCCAATTCAAGAAATACTAGAAAAGGAAATAGTACAAGCAGGATGGAGTCTCGTGGCAGTTATATAGAACTTCACAAGTGCTGTATATTTTTGAATTATATGCAAATATGTGATCATTTAAATTGTTCTACCTATGCCTGTTTTGAGGATATGAATGTGCCAGTATAGAATATCAGTAATTAAAGGATGTTATACTTTAGGATCATCCATAAAATTATTTATAAAGCTTTGTAATCTGGATCTTTTCCACAATTGCTGCCAGTTTAAAATGTACTTCACCCTTTTGGAATGGATAGCAGAAACATGCATTCTGGGACATTTGAGTAAAAGGCCTAGGGAACAGCTGTTTTGAGGGTATGACTTCTTATAAAAATTAAATTTAATTTTTCCCAATTATATCCAGGACGTATGGATGTAATAGTAGTAGAGGCATCTAATTTGAAAATACCAATATAGTTAATATATTGGGTTCATTTTAAGTTTATAGTCAAAACAACATAAGGATAAGGACTCAAATTTTCAGTGTCTGCTATTGGCAAACATCTGAGTAAGATTATTCAGTCGGTTGCTGTTTTTGTATCAAACAAGTCTTATAACCAATTCTTGTTGCTATGTAATAGAGTAGGAAATATTTAACAAATATTATTTAAAGAATAATATAGGGAATAGAAATAAGCTGCCATATACATTCTTATGAAAATGCTTATATTAATTATTTTAACTAAACTTCAACATTATAAAATTATTTTATACATCTGAATTCATACATATTCAAAAATGATAAATTTCTGAATTATTACTTTTTTAATATTGTGATTAAGTTCTTATTAAATATCAAATTTTTCCAATATGATTCATGAATTTTAAAGTATAAATTATATGTCACCAAATGTTATTGTATATGTTTGCAATAGACTTAGTAAGGTAAAACTCAGCTTCACTTGGTTAGTGAGTACCTGTTTATGAAGTCAACAGTTCAATGATTCTCTCATTCTTAACCTTATGATAAGTGTATTGCATTGTTGAACTTCCTAGGGGGGAAAAAAATAGAAGGGAGGAAGGGAAGGGAGGGAAAGTGAGAAAGAGAGAGGGAGAAAGCAAGGGAGAAAAAAAAAGGGAAGAAGAAAAGGAAAATGGAAGAGATGAAAGGATGAGAGGGGGGGAAGGAATTTAAAGAAAAACAAAAATGCTTTGAACAGTCCTGCCAAGTAGGGCATATTATTTAATATTTACAATTCACTAAATGATAACTAGAATCAGACTGTGAAAATAATCTGCCTTCCATCACAAAGTCATTTACTTAAGCTGAAATATTTAACTTTATGTTTAATTACCCATGTCCACATTTCTGAATGGCATGAAAGTTTAGGTGTGTGGGTAATAAAGGAAAAAGGATACCCCAAATGAGAACGTGGGGAGGATTTGAACATGTTCCAAAGAACTATTGTCCATGAAATCCCAGTGTTTGATTCAAATTCTCTGCTAATTTTAAAAACTAAGTTACAGTATCCATGATCCTGATTTTGCCATTCAGACACGGAGGAAAGAAAATAACCTGGTAACTCCTTGAAAGAAAACATGTTTTCCTCTCATCTTTTATATCAGAGGAAATCTGTACCTCTTTTGTGGCTTTTATCATTTCCTGTCCTCATTACAGTTATTTACAGTATCTCCCCTCTATCTGTACATTCCTCAGTCATCTGATTCATTTTTGTATCGTCACACTGCCTAGCATACATCCTTGCACAGAAACAGCATCCAGTAAATGTTTGTGATATCAAGGAATGGAAAAAAGAGTGACTCCTTTACACATTGACCCTTTGTAGGTGGGGCCAAGATACTCAATGTTGGGAGTGTATTCTAGAACTCATTCTTCCCTTAAGTCTGGGCATGATTTCGAATATCATAATCACTCCCTGTGTGTTCACTAGAAGCATCAGGATGGTAGTAAGTGAATGAGCCTCATAGCCTGACTGGCCAGCATCCTGCGTTCTCTGTTTCTATTTGAGTAACCTTTAGCAAGTTACTAAAAGTTCCCCATGCCTCAGTAGCCTCGCTATAGAATAGTTATGAGATTTAAATGAGTTAATCCACATAAGGCACTTAGAACATTGTCGAAAACATGCAAAGCACGGACTTATGTTAGCCATCATCGTCATCATTATTATTTTATTATCTCTGTACCCAGCACAGACCTATTATGTACGCAAAGCAGAGAAGTAACCATAGGCTTTCTCTTCATTTACAAAAGGAGATAAACTTTCCTTAGAGCACATGAAAGAATCCATTTCGCGTTCGCTAAAAGGATGCAGAAAAGGGAGAGATTTTATTTCCCTTTTCTCAAGCAAATTTTTTTTGCCTAAATTTCCTAAAACTAACCAGTCAGATAGCAGCTCCATGACAACCATTCCATGTACCATGTTCCTTCTGCCTAGGCCTGGAGATACTTCTTGATCAGTAACATTCTCTACATTTAATGAGAAAAGTGTATTTCTTACAACTTTTTGCAACATACCTCACTCCATGAAGTCAATCAGAGCTGCTTTCAGGTATGAAAATAGTTTTTGTCATTCTTTTCCCAGCTTGAATTCGAGCATATGCCTCCCTACCAGAGGCAAGCTTGAAATGATAGTGATTCGATGCATTTGAGTAATTAAATTCTCTTGATAAATACATCCCTGGCAGCGGCAATATGATAGATATTTACACATGGATATTTATCCTTAGTCTCATGTTTCGACATTTTTTGGCCCATGCACACAAAAAATAATCCATTGCCTGATGGCCAAGAAAAGCATATTACATCCTGCAACCTGACTAGACGATCATTCTTGGCCGAATCTGTCAGAGAAACCAGAAAAAAAGTTTGGGCTTGAAGAAGGGAGAGACTGATCAATGATGTATTAAAGAAATAAATAGCTCTACTACTTAATAGAATTCTAATATACCTCACCCAGGCTTACATAGGACTTTAATGACAGTATATTTAAGAGAAATTAACTCAAGATATGTAAGTTGATTGAGTGCTGAACTCTACTTCAGTTATTAAAACTAATTTCCCCCCTCTGAATCTTTCACTGACATTTATACCATTTTAATAATAATTCATTATGGGTCTCATTTTAAGGGAAGGTATTCTATTAAGTGAAGGTAACCATATATATACCCAAGCACATGCCAAGTAGAGCAAGAAACAGATTTAAATGAAAGTTAAAATTCATAAATGGAATGAGCAATAATAATAATACCTCATATTTATAGAATTCTTTTCTTTAACAAAGCCCTTTTAAATATTCTGTCTTACTTGGTTTTCATAAAGTCCTTTGGTAAAGAAAGATATTTATCTGGAGTTTAGGCCTGACATCCTATGAATTTCTATTGCTGTTTGACAATATCATGGCACTGTTTAAGAATAACCATGGGAATTGAATTAGTCATTTTAAAATGTTCTAGGGGATGGCGACGGGTCTGGAGCGGCCGTGCCAGGAGACAGCGCGATCCTGAGAAGTGTGCGCT
>NW_007735627.1:0-471 GCF_000696425.1 Galeopterus variegatus
ATATAGTTAGATATGGTGGAATTAAAATTTAATGATAAAATCCTTTTAGTCAATGGTGTAAGGTATATGTACTTGATTTCAGCTTTTAAAATATGAACTTTCACTGTAAGCAACCAAACAGCTTTCCAGTCTACTAAATAAAATATTTGAAATCCATTAGATTGTACATACTAGTTTATTCTGAATAGTCTTAGAAGTTATTAAAGTCTTTTTCTTCTCATCTCTTTTTATTCCTCTTATTAATTTAATAAAATGAAAGTGNGCCCACTAGATTGGTCAATATTAAAGACTCACAATACTAAGAGCGAGATGTGAGGCAGCTGAAACTCTCATATATTTCTGGCAAAGTGTGAAATAGTATAACTATTTGAAAAACAGTTGGTAGTCTTTAATAAAGTTAAACATACACTAAGCATAAGACACAGCAATGCCACTCCTTGGGTATTTACCCAAGAGAAATGAAGACATACA
>NW_007735627.1:1281-2534 GCF_000696425.1 Galeopterus variegatus
TAGGGTAGTCAAAGATTTCTTACACAGGGCAGATCATTAACTATTAAAAAAAAAGTCTAAGTTGTTCTTCACCCAAGTGTAAAGCACCTAGAAAACAAAAATGAATCAGTGATCCTCAAACGGGAAGAAAATATTCACAGTGCATATAGCTGACACAGAACTTGAATTCAGTATATATAAAGAAAGTTTACAGCACAATAATAAGACAAACAACCAAACTAAAAAATGGTCACAGGGCCAGCCCCGTGGGTCACTTAGGAAAGTGCGGCGCTGGTAGCGCTGAGGCCGCAGGTTCGGATCCTATATAGGGATGGCCGGTGCGCTCACTGGCTGAGCGTGGTGCAGACCACACCGTGCCGAGGGTTGCAATCCTCTTACTGGTCCCCCCCAAAAAAAAATGGTCATAAGGTTTGAACAAGTGTTTCACAAAACTAGATCTATAAATGGCCAATAAGCACATAAAAGATGCTTGACATCATGAGTCATCAAGAAACTACAAACTAAAACCTCCCTGACAGCACAATTCGCCCACTAGATTGGTCAATATTAAAGACTCACAATACTAAGAGCGAGATGTGAGGCAGCTGAAACTCTCATATATTTCTGGCAAAGTGTGAAATAGTATAACTATTTGAAAANAAGCATAAGACACAGCAATGCCACTCCTTGGGTATTTACCCAAGAGAAATGAAGACATACATCCACAAAATTTTGTACATGGATGTTTACAGAAGGCTTATTTACAATACCTAAAGTGGAGATAACCCAAATGTCCATCAACAGCCAAATACATAAACAAATTGTGACATATTCACACAACAGAATGCTACTCAGCAATAAAAAGCTACACATTACTGATAGATACATCAACATGGATTAATCCTAAAAAGAGAATGCTAAGTGAAAGAAGCCAGACCCCAAAGAATATATGCTGTATGACTTTCTAGAACAGTCAAATCTAATCTGCAGTGACAAAAAGCGGATCAATGGTTTCTCATGCAGGGGGAAGTTGGGAATGACTGCACAGGGTCACAGGCCAACTTCTGAGAGACATGAAAAGGAGTGACTCTGTCAAAATTTATCTAATTGTATACTTAAAATGTGTGCATTTTATTTCATGTAAATTATACCTGGTAAAGATTCCAAAAAGTAAAAAACCATGATATATATGCAGATTTTATGGTTTGGTTTGGTTTTTTTTTCCCCTTTTTGTCTTTTTTCGTGTCCGGCAACGGATCGCAACCCTCAGTGTC
>NW_007735627.1:3311-4887 GCF_000696425.1 Galeopterus variegatus
TTAAAGTCTTTTTCTTCTCATCTCTTTTTATTCCTCTTATTAATTTAATAAAATGAAAGTGTAAAAAATTATATCAGCTGATTTCAACCTGATGAAAGCATTTG
The DNA here is from genome assembly GCF_000696425.1 of Galeopterus variegatus. NCBI lineage: Eukaryota > Metazoa > Chordata > Mammalia > Dermoptera > Cynocephalidae > Galeopterus > Galeopterus variegatus. The sequence continues at coordinate 3,416 of NW_007735627.1, forward strand.
TCTGGCGGCCATGAAGTTTGGATGAGAAAATTGTACTTCTTTTATTTTTCAGAATGAATGAGCTGAAACCAGTTAGTGTTTATTTTTCAGTGCAGAAATACTTCCTTTTGATTAAACTTTTTACACACAATGGCTGAATTATGGATCCCAGAGATACGTTCAGAGCAAGACGAAAAAAGGTATTACCTTCTTCTTTGAATTTTTTATTAGCCCTTATTGGTTTATTCTTTTGCATTGTACCCACTTGTCAGAGGATGGCAATTAAGTCTCATGTGTGTAAACCTCTAGAATCTGGAACTTTATAGTGGAAAATTTTCAAAGAAGTTTGATTGGGGCCTGAGTTTAGGTTTAGGCCAAAAAGAGTTTCTTTAAAAAATAATTTTAAATATGACTATGATATTAGTCATATTTTTAGAAGATCAGGTATAATCAAATTGCTCTTTCATAAATTCAATTTACTGCATTAAATGTCTACTGTGCAAAGCCCTGTTCTGGGACAGCAGGGGAAACACAGTGAGAAAGGACTACCCTTATTACTTAGAAAACCCCAGTGACTTTCTTCATTTGAACACTAATTTACACATGGTTTGGTGATTGGAAATACAGCACAGTGTGATAATACATCATGAGAAAATGAAATTGGCTGCAAATAAAATGAAATGGAGACATTAGATTAAACAAGTCTCTGTGAAGGTCATTAGCAATATGAAGCTGGGCAGTCTTTAAGTGTTTAGTAATAACAGTCAGGGCACTGGTGTGTGAATTAGAATGAGGCGCAGGCATGGGGCTTGGCGAGCCCATGAGTTGGTGGGCAGAGAGCACCTTTGCACATCAGTAGGAAGCCTCCCTCCCCAGAACAGGTGCAATCTCCACCGTGGAGCACAGGGGTTGAGTTTCTGCCCCTATTTGTCATCTCAGCAGGGGTGTCCTCGCACTACAGCACTACAGTGGTCTGACCTCAGTATGCAAGCTGAATCAACAAGGAGAATATTAAAGCCAAATTAACGTTTTATCTTTTAGGGCAATACCGTGTTACCTTTTCCTTTTCCTTCCGGGAAGAAGGAGATTGGCAGACAATAGAGGGATTGTCCTATTTCTGTACTTATCCAAGTTGGAGTCCTTCACTCCTGGGCTGTGGGAAGCGATTGTTCACTATTTGTGTGTGGCCCCAGAAGGTTAAGACCACAGGATATTTAGTAAGTTTAGTGGAGCCATGGTAACTGTACTAATAATGGCTGCTTTGGGTGACTTTATATGCTGGGCACTGTATTCAGCCAGTTACATACATCATCTCAGTTAATTTACAGCTAAATGACCTGAGTCCCAGGCAGGTTAAATGGCTTGTCCAGTCTCCCTGCTCACGCATAACTGGTTAAGCCGAGGACACAAGCACTGGCCTATCTCTCTCCCTGGGTTGTGGTGGATTTGCCCTATCAAGCTGCCCCTGTAGTAATGAGGCTACCCTTTTTTTT
>NW_007735627.1:5143-10841 GCF_000696425.1 Galeopterus variegatus
TTTTTTTTGAGAGCTTAGAATGAGAGGATCATTGGAGAATACTCTGGAAACAGAGCCAAGAAGGTTCAGAAACTTGCTCAGTACATAATTAAATCTACAGGGTTAGCTGAAAGGAAAAGGGTCCTGAAGAAAGCATTTTAAGAATCAGAGCAGTGCTGTGGATAAAGGCTTGTGCTTTAAGGGTCGGCTGGGCCCGGGTGACATCCTGGGTCTGCCATTTGCTTTCTGTGTGACTGCTTCTATTTTCCATTCTGGAAAATGAACATAATGATGATAGCTCCTACCCAGGAGCAAAAACCATGTAGGGCCATCAGTATATAATCACTGCTACATATGTGGCCTAAGTCATATGGGAACCCAGAGAGAATGTATGAATGAAAAAACAAACAAACAAAAAGGACAAACCAAAAACTTATTTTTGATAAGAACAGAAAAGAGGTTTTGGGAATACATCTGGTGTTTGTTTTGTTTATTTTTGTCTATGTGTTTGTTTTTTAGTGTCTCACCCTTGGCAGTGTGATTACTGTTCACTCTGACACCCAGAGCACCTGAGGACCAGGGGAGGGGGTTGGGCCACTGCAGACAGACTTCCTTATTCTCAGGATGCATCATAGATGTGGTTCAACTAAAACTCTAGCATTTTTGATTGATATCTGATTTTTACATTGTAAATATCTTATGCTTTAGCTGAATTGGTTAAAAATATTAAATGACTGGCAAATATGCATACATATTGAATAGTAGGATAAACCAGAATTTCTAGTTTCTTTAGCAACTTTCCAGCTTAAACTTTCTTTGTGTGTCTTAAATACAGATGCCCAGGTCTACAGAGATATTAGGAGAAAGTTTCAAAATTTATATAACTAAAAGAAGCATGTATCTCAATTTCGCATAAACCACGATTGTGATGTACAAATTACTTTTATAATACTAACAGACATGTTCATCAAGCTTTAAAATCCTGATATAAATAACGTTTGAATACACGTTCTGAATATTCTCTGCTGGGGTTGATGTGGTTCTTTTTTCTACACTGAAATGTTATTTATGGCTTCTCCAAAGGAACTTTCCATGTGAGTAAAATTCAAAATAAAAATTAAAATCAAATACACACCAAGTATTCTAGTAGTGAAGGCTTAAAAAAAATCCACAGGCTATTTTTAACACAACACATACATGCCTTTGTCCTCAAAGTAAAAATGATCAGAATTCCAACTGCAGATCTACAGAGATCTTTTTCCACACAGCAGTCCTCTCTGTACCCTTTGACCTCTAGCCACCCCAGCCTCCTGGGACTCCCTGCTCAAGTTTAGTGGGGGAGACCACAGAAGTCCACCTTGGTATCCTCTCCCATCACCGTTGCCTGAAAACTTTCTCCAAGCCAAGCTAGGTGTCTTCAGGGTCACTGTCCTTCATTGACTGGTGCTTTTCATTATTTATTTTATTTTATTTTATTTTTTTGTAGAAATAGTGACTTATAAAGGTGTTTGGCAAGACTGTGCAGAGAACGACTTATTTCCTACTTTCTGGTCCCATCTGCAAATATAGTTAAACCCTCATTCCTTAAATATAAGGCCTTGTTCAGAGCAGGAGGGAGTGGCCTGTTCTTTGGACAAATTTTGTTTGGGCTAAGAAAACATTTCTCTTCTTTTCTATCAACATTATTTACACTCTTTAAATTGTGCTATGTTTTATTAGGGCCACCTACTCTGCTGAAGAGCTTTGACCATGGCTGAGGTGATTTATGTGAGCAGGAGCAGTGGTCTGCAGAAAGCCGAGGCTGCAAAACATCTTCCTTGGCCTCTGCATGAACTAGTGTGTGAAAACCATGCATTTAAAAAGTTTTTAGCTCTTTATTTTGAAATTATTTTAGGCAGAGAAAAATTGCAAAAATCGTACTAACTAGGAAATTAACATTAATGCAATACTATTAACTAATCTACAGATCTTATTCATAATTGGCCAGTATTCCCACTAATGTCCTTTTTCTGGCCCAGGATGCAATCCAGAATCCCAAGTAAAAATGCACCTATCTTAAGTGTACATTTTAATGAGTTTTGAAAAATTTATACACCATATAACCACCACCAAAATCAATATGCAGAACATTTTACCACCCCAAAAGAATCCTGTACATTTTCAACACTTCGCAAAGTTTGTTATACCTTTTCCTAGTCAATTCCCCTCCCCACTTGTGACCCCCACAGCCACTGACCTGCTTTCTACCTAGAAATCAATTTAAGCAAGGAAGTGAAAGATCATTTCAATGAGAACTACAAAACACTACTGAAAGAAATTAAAGAGGACACAAAAAGGTGAAAGGACACACCATGCTTTTGGATTGGAAGAATTAACATTGTGAAAATGTCCATACTACACAAAGAAATCTATAGATTCAATGTAATCCCTATCAAAATGCCAATGACATTCTTCACAGAAATAGAAAAAACAATCCTAACATTCATATGGAACAACAAAAGACCCCAAATAACCAAAGTAATCCTGAACAACAACAACAAAAAATAACACCAGAGGTATTGCACACTACCTGACTTAATTAAATTATAAAGCTACTGTAACCAAAACAGCGTGGTACTGGCATAAAAACAGACACTTGGACCAATGGAGCAGATAAAAAATCTGGGAATCAACCCACAAACTTACAGCCAACTGATCTTTGACAAAAGCAACAAAAACATACATTGGGGAAAAGACTGCCTCTTCAATAAACAGTGCTGGGAAAATTGGGCATCCATATGCAGAAGAATGAAACTAGACATGCACCTCTTACCATATACTAAAATCAACTCAAAATGGATTAAAGACTTAAGTATAAGACCTGGAACCATAAACTACTAAAAGAAAACAGGGGAAACACTTCAGGAAGTAGGACTAGGAAAAGACTTCATGAATAAAAGTCTAAAAGCACAAGCAACAAAAGAAAAAATAAACAAATAGGATAATACCAAACTAAAAAGCTTCTGCACATCAAAGGAAAATCAACAGAGTGGAAAGACAACCTACAGAATGGGAGAAAATATTTGCAAATTATACATCCAACAAGGGATTAATATCCAGAATATATGAAGAATTCAAACAACTTCACAAATAATCCAATTAAAAAATGGGCAAAGGAGATGAACAGACATTTTTTAGAGGATGACATATAAATGGCCAACAAGTACATGAAAAAAATGCTAATCACTAAGCATCAGGGAAATGCAAATCAAAACCACATTGAGATATCATCTTGCCCCCCTTACACTGGCCATTATTAAAAAGACTGAGAATAACAAATGCTGGCGAGGATGTGGAGAAAAGGGAACTCTTCTACACTGTTGGTGGGGCTGTAAATTCATACCATTATTATGGAAACAAGTATGATGGTTTCTCAAACTACAGATAGAGCTACCATATGATCCAGCAATCCCACTACTGGGTATATACCCTAAGGACTAGAAATCATCATGTCAAAGCGATCACTACATTCCCGTGTTCATTGCAGCTCTATATACAATAGCCAAAATATGGAACCAAACTATAGATGAGACCTCTCTTTTTCTAGTATTCCAAATAAATGGGATCATATTGTGTGTACTCTTTTCTATCTGGCTTCTTTTGTTTAGTATAATTACTTGGGGATTTGTCCATGTTATTTTATCAGTAGCTTTTTGAGTTTTTTTTTTTTTTTATTGCTAAGTAGTATTCCATTGTATGGAAATATCTCACAATTTATTTGTTCACCTGTTGATAAATGTTTGGATTATTTCTGCTTTGAGGTATCCAGAAAAGGAATCTTAGGAGGGTAGACCTATCCATGCCCTTCTATTTACTCGTTTTCTAAGTGGGATTCTAGGCTAGTGAAGGTAAATACAAGGAACAACAGCAGACTGGGAATCAGAATACCATTACATGTCCCTGTTCCGGAACTCTCTTATGAAAGCTCATTGGTGAAATTGGTTTGGGCTTAAGGCTTAAGCGAGGCTTCCTCTTCTCCTTGCCTTAAATCTGAGATGTCTGGGATTGTAGATCCAGACCCAGCCTACATTATTCACCCTATTGCAAGCACAAAATTGTGACAAAGAAAAAGAGAGCTAGTGTTGTAATTGTGGGAATTACAGGAACCGGACTGCCCAAATTCAAGTCTCAGTTCTGCTAATTACTGGACACATGACCCTGGGCAAATTGAAATTCTTTTAACCCTAGGCTTTTGTATGTGCTCTTCCCTCTATGTCATCTTCTGGTCGTCTCATGAATTCTTCATCATCCTTCATGTGTTAGTTTCGGTGTCACTCTTTCAGAACATTGTCCATGACCTGTCTCAGCTTCTGCTTGCAGCTTCTCTCTGCCTGAGATGCGAATCTGCATCCTTGGGGCTGGCTGACGGTCTGGTTGATCTTGGAAACTGCAGTGCAGTAGGCTGGTCTAGGGTTTGCCCTCTCAGCTGTGTGCATCCTCTCCCTGTGGCTGGTTTTCACTTGGGGTTTCTGAATCTGCCTGTTCTAAGTGGGGTTCTATTTTACCATGCAGCATCCAATACATACATTTTTCTTTTAAATGATTTTCAAGAAGGACCTTCAGGACTGCACACTGCCTCATTTCATTCTTTATTGACAGACATTTGTTGTGTACTGACTGTGTACCAGTGTACCAGGGACTGTTCATGGAGACATCAAAAACACACAAGCTTGCTATTTTTTTTGATAAAAAGTATTAATCACTGGATTACAGGCATGCAGAAATGCCAGTGAATAAAAGATATTATGTTGAAAACATGCTGGATAAACTGGCTTTTATTTTAAAAGATTAGCAGATGGCTCCAGATTTGGGTTTTGGTCCTTTCTCTACTACTTACCAGCTCTGGGTTCCTGCAAAAGAATCTTTCTAAGCATCATCCTTGAGATGGGGAAGTGTTCTGACTGAGACAGTTACTGGGAGAATTAGATGAGGTAAAAATATGCAATGTGCTTTGCGTAGGGACTGGTACATATGAAATGAGCTAAATGCCAGATACAGTTATTACATTGAAACTTCCCTGAAATTGTTAATGACAGGCGTGGCTGATAGCACCAAAACTGCTTAAAGCTGTTAATTGTAGTGTGAATAGAAATTGTTAGTCTGGGTTCTCTGACTATATTAATGATATGGTATATTGAGAAAAGCACTGAATTGAGTGTAAAGAAACTAACTTCAGTTTGACTTTTGACCCTTTGACACTAAATGACTGTGTGACTTTATGCAAGTCATTTGATATCTCTGGCTTCATTTTTCTCATCTGTAAAATTATGGGAGCTCTTACGGTTCCTTCTAATATAATAGAACTTTGTCTTCTCTGTAATAATTTTTCAAATTGGTTTAGAGAGCTGAAATTATATCCCCATGTGCTTCCCAAATCCCCTATTTCTACATTCCCTGGCATAATAATAGGAAATATTTTCTTGTGCACAACCCTTTCCTTGTATGGGATGCAAGGGATAGAAGTTTAATGTTTCAGGTGGCCGGCCCGGTGGCGCACTGCTATAGTGTGCCACTTGGGAAGCGCGGCAGCACTCCCGCCAAGGGTTCGGATCCCACATACAGATCGGTTCCCGCTCACTGGCTGAGTGAGGGGCGGGCACAGTGCTGAGGGTTGCGATCCCGTTGCCGGTCCCAGTCTGGTGCGGGCGCGACACTGAGGGTTGCAGTCCGTTGCCGGACA
>NW_007735627.1:11379-27454 GCF_000696425.1 Galeopterus variegatus
AAAAAAAAAAAAGAAGTTTAATGTTTCAGGAAGAAAAATTTATTGTTAATTTGAGTCTTGATTTAGTTGAGACTTTTGTGAGTGCCTTCTTTGACTAGTTGGGCAGCTTCTTCCCTTCAGAATCTGTCTTTGAATATCAAAGGAGACATCAACGTTTGTTCTGCTCTAGTGTAGAGGTGTAGAATGCCATTAGTCATTAAGGTTTAGACGAGGCACTTCAGTTTGTTCAAGGAAGTGCATTTCAGAGAGAACTGTATAGAAATTTAAATTCCCTTTGTTGTTTTTGTTCAGCTGTGATCTTTCCTAATGTGAGCTGTGTCTTCTTCACCAGTTTGGCCAGCTGAAAAACGTTTTTTTCCCTACTGTTCAAAAGAAAATAGGATTTCTGAATTTTTACTCTAAAAACATTGAATTCAAATTCTTTCTTGTTAGAAGATGTGACTCTTTTTTCTTCTTCTTTATTGCCTAAAAGAACAAGGAAAATTATATTAGAATGATTAATGTTTTAGAAGAAATTTTATACAAAGCTCTTGGCAATTTATGGTTGTAATGTAAAACAGTAATGGCTCTTTGCAATGAGATGTTGGTTACCAGAGTCAGTATTTAGGCAAACATCATCAAGTGTTTATATACTCTGTGAAGGACTTGAGACTCTAATAGAAAATTTTCATTTAAAATACCAAGAATTAATGTGGGGAAACAATACCTTCCAAGTGGTTCTTTCTGATCTTTGTATCCCAAACTGTGAGCATTCTTACTTTTCACCCTGGTCTGATACTGAATGGTGAAAAAAGAAAAAAGAGAGTGAGAGAGTGAGAGAGGGAGTGAGAGAGGGAGCAGCGGCAGGGAGAGAAAGTTATAACTGGAGGAGCAAAAAAGATTTTATAAGTTCATTTCAGTTCAGTAAACATTTATTGACAATCTTGCTAAATGTAAGGCAAATACTAGTCACTTGCAGGTACCAATGAATAAGAAATAACCTTGGTCTTCCAGGGGATCACAAACTTGTGAGAGAGATGGCTGAATGCGTTTTTTACTACTATGAGGCTGATTGTGTAAAGGGCTATTATGCAGACACCAGGGATGAGTTAAAATCAGAGGCTCCGAAGGAAGACAGCCCTGGCCAAGCCCAGCTCTGCTCTTCACACTTCATGTAACCTGGGGCAAGGTATCAACCATTCTAAAGATCCAATTTCCTCCTTTATAAATGGAAATAATGACATTTACCTACAAGAGCCACTGTAAGGATCATATGCATAGAAGATTATATAATTATATACATAGAGGATCATATGCATAGAGAGAGATTATATGTATAAATAGATACATGCATTGGCACAATGTCAGACATACAGTAAGAGTTCACAAATGGTAACTAAGTGGCGTGACAGTCCAGGGAAGGGAGAAATTAAGTCCTACGGGAGGATTATGGACATCCTTTTAGAGAAAGTGAGATTTTATTTGGTTTCAAGAACGAACAGGTTTGTGATAGGGGCCATGGAAGAGAAAGGCATTCCAGGAGGAGGAGGCTGTATATTCAGAGGTTGCAAAGTACAGAAAAGGAGGACCTAGGGGGCATTGGGGGTTACCCAGTGCCCTATTCATCACCCTATGCATCTCTTCATCTACATTTTTTGGAATATCTTTTTGATAACTGGTAAATGTAAGTCAGCATTTCCCTGAGTTCTGTGAGTCCCTCTAGCAAATTAATTGAAGGCAGAGGGTGTTGTGAGAACTCCATCTCGAAGCCAGTCAGTAAGAAGTTCCGAAGGCCCAAACTGGGGTCAGTTGTCTGAAGTGGAGACATTTTGGGGGGACTGAGCCCTCAACCTGTCAGATCTGATACTATCTTCAGGTAAACAGTGTTGAAATTTACTTGAATTAGAGGACACCCAGCTGGTGTCCACTGCAGAATTGATTGCTGCGTGTGGGAAACACCCCTGACACATTCTGTCACAGAAGTCTTCTGTGTTGTTGATGAATGAGAGTGTGGAAAAAACACTTTGGCTTGTTTATTCCTGTATTTTCAACTACCTCTGATTGTGATGGTTGTAACCGAAAGTACTGAGTGAGCAGAGGGCCTAATTAAATCTATTTTCTAGGAAGCAAACTCTTCTTTTTTTTTTTTCTTTTTGACTTTTTTTCGTGACCGGCAACAGATCGCAACCCTCAGTGTCGCACCCATACCGGACCAGGACCGGCAACGGGATCGCAACCCTCAGTGTTGCGCCCATACCTTGCTCAGCCAGTGAGCAGCAGGTCTGTATGTGGGATCCAAACCCTCGGCGGGAGCGCCGCCGCGCTCCCAAGCGGTGCACTGTAGCAGTGCACCACCGGGCCGGCCCCCAAACTCTTCTTGAGTGAATGAAATTGAGAAAAGAGACTAGTTTGGGCAAGGCCAGTGAGGGAGGTCTTTGAGATATAAACCTGGAAAGAAACTGAGGCATGGCTTAAACAACAAAGATTTATTTGAGCCAAATTGAGTGACTGCAGCCTGGAAGGCACTTCCAAGTTACCTTGAGAAGTGCTCCAGAGAAACAAAGAAGAAGTTGGACTTATAAAGGAAAATAGACCAATCAGAAGAGGAGGTGGTTACAAAATTGTTTTTCTAACATTTCTATTGGTGCTAGTATCTTTAGGTAGTCTTGGCAGTAAGGGATTGGTTGTGACAGGCAGTGAGATGATCCTCAGGTAGATATTCTTCATTTTGACAGGAGGTATGTCAAATAACAATCAACAGATGTTCGTCAGACAGATGGTCAGCCAATGTCGGTCATTATTCTTTCAGTAGGTTGTGATCCTTGTGACTGATAGAAAAGTTTAAAAGTTCAGAGTGTCTTTGGATGTGATTGATTGTAAGAATGCAAAATTGCAGAGTGCCCTCAGATGAGACATACCTGAAGCTCAAGCTGAAATTACCTCCCGACTCCATTTTAGGTGCCTCGACCAGACTGATGCCATTTTATTTCATCAGAGGTAATCAGTGTGAGAGACAACAGGGCAAATAGACAAGGGAGCACAGATTAGAGAGCCTCTGTGAAGGTAAAATCTACAGCATGGAGGACTATGGAAGTGAACTTTAAGAGCAAGAAGATACGGCTTTGAGGTTTATGTCTTAGTCCGTTCAGGGTGCTATAACAAAATACCTTAAACTGGGTAACTTATAAACAACGGAAATTTATTTCTCAAGTTTTGGAGCCTAGGAAGCCCAAGATCAAGGCAGCAGAAGATTCACTGTTTGGTGATGGTTTCTCTCTGCTTCAAAGATGGTGCTTTCTCACCATGTCCTTACCTGGTAGAAAGGATGAAAGGGCCAAATGAGCTCTTTCATGCCCTTTTATAAAGGCATCAATCCCATTCATAAAGGCACAGCCCTCATGATCCAATTCCTAAACATAAAGTTTGCCATTCTAGAAAAATAATTTTATCCACTATGTCAGAATAAATAAACAAAAGAAGTTTAGAAAATGAGTTTTCAGGAGCATTTTCCCATTCAACTCCAGCCCTCCCAAGCACCTTTTCCCACACTGTTATTCTCTGTTCCTTTCTGCTATTGTTTATTTTAACCTGGTAAAGAAGTACCCAGAGTTTGGTCTTTGTGGTGTTGAGTTGAAAATGGTACCTACAAGGGAGCTAGGGCTGAGAAGAGGCTCCAGCAATTTGGGATCACAGATCATGTTAAGATTGAAGTGCAAAGCTAGAAAAATACACAGATACAAATATATGCAAAATGTTACTTATAATGTCAGGGGTTGTGGACTGCCTTAAGCCTATCTTAGGACAAGAGCTGCACATGCTTTGGGAAAGCTGACAGTATCTCTGGGTTTCCTCCTTGCCAAGCCCACTACTGGAAGCTAACAGAGAAGAAAGGGAGACATAATAAATATGGTATTTGGGGATGAATCCAGTCCAGAGCTTGCTAAAAGGGACTCAGTTTACTGTTTTCCATATTCTTCTCATTTTCTCCATTCATTAAATACTTGGATAGTCAGTTTTCTAGGTGTGTACCACCTCCACCAGTCTTGTTGGTGTGATTACAGGGGACCCGATGTTAGGAGTGAGGGGGAGGAAGAATGGGGAAAGAAGACACATGATCTGAGGGAGTTGGTCATCTCTCAGTGACATTTGGATTGGGTTACAAAATACACGAAGCCATATATATTTTGTAAGTATCAAAACAGAAGTTTCTTTTGGAGATACTAACTCACTCTGGTAGTGAGGTCTTATGAAAGGATTTTCCCAGAGAGACCTCGTTCAGGTGCAAAATTTTGAGAATGGTGGGGAGAGATCCTCTGTGGAAAAATTTGACATAAAAAGAGTAAAAAAAGGAAAAGTAAAAATGTGTGGACAGTAAAAGTGAGGTGATGGTTGCAGGCTTTTATGATTAGATACAACTGTTTTGTTTCCTCTCTGTCCTTTGATTTATAGTTGATTTGCATGTAGTAATCACCTTAGGATATAATGAAAAAAAGTTATGCAAAATTAGAAAGTAACAAATCACATAACTGAAAATTGTGAAGTTCACATCCTCCTACTTCTTCCCTTTAGCTGTCCTTATTTAGTCAGCCAGCACATATATGGCACAAGAACTGAGCTGAAGTGTGCTACGGCAGACCCCGAACTCACACAGGCTTCCTGTGCATTTGGAAGTTCATACTCAGGTAAGTAAGTGTGGTTTCAATGCACAAGAACTGAGCTGAAGTGTGCTACGGCAGACCCCAAACTCACACAGGCTTCCTGTGCATTTGGAAGTTCATACTCAGGTAAGTAAGTGTGGTTTCAAAGATCATTGATAAAATAAGCACACATGATGCAAGGCAGGTATGCACAGAGACCACTTCTGATACTTACTTTGTAGCTTCAAAGAAATCACACACCTTACCCAACCATGGTATTCCCTCTTTTTTAAGTATAAGAGATAGGTCTGTTTGGGTGACATACAATAACATCAAATAACTAATTGATTCTTCAGAATAGTACTATGAAGTGAGTACTGTTATTGTCCCCATTTTATAATTGAGAAAAATACAGAGGTGCAAAAAAGCTAAACTTGCCCAAGGTCTCCCAGACAGTAAGAAGCAGAGCTGAGTATTGAAACCCAGGTGGTCTGGCTCCAGAGTCCACACTCTTAGCTTCAGTTCTCTACAGCTTCCCACAATTAATATGGGTTAAATGAAACATTTTTCAAAACTAAGGCATATTTCTTATGAAAGAATACTGTTATGTATGTTGTAGATCCTTCACGTTTTGGAGGGATTTTTTTTTTTCTTTTGTGTTTCAGGTATATGGCTATAGGCAGGAATAGACATTTCCACTTCTAGGAGGCCATTTTTACAAAGGACTATTTTGGTTATAAGCTATGTAAGTCCATATATGCTTTTGAACTGTCTTTTAAGGAAGGTTTTAACTTTAATATGGCTCAAACACATGACTTAGGGTATTTAATGGACTCTTCAATGGAGTCTAATAACATGATCTTAGAATGGATATTCACTTGTCTACTTCAAGGTGCTGAATTTCAAAAAATATTCACAGAAACCCAGTCATTCTCTAGTGTTGTTGGAGTCCCTTGATCAGCCAGTTTAGGAAGCCAGCTTTACATATATATACACATAAACATCTACTTGTACATGTTTGAGCCCCTTACAGTGTGTTGCAAAACGTGCTTATACTGCACAATGATTTACTGAGGATAGATAGCATAGTTTTGTACCACTTCTTCTCCCCACCACTTTCCCTCCCAGCCTCTGGTAACCATTATTCTAACCTAGTTCTATGAGAACCACTTTTTTTTCTTTTAGATTTCACAGATGAGTGATCATGCAGTAAATGTCTTTCTGTGCCTGGCTTACTTCACTTAACATAATGGTCTTCAGTTTCATCCAAGTTGCTGCAAAAGACAGGATTTCTTTTTTTTTTGTAAATAGCTGAATAGTATTCTACCGTATATATATACACCACAGTTTTTTTTAAAAAAATCCATTCATCGTTGACAGATATTTAAGTTGATTCTATCTCTTGGCTATTGTGAATAGCATTACAACGAACATGAGAGTGCGGGTGTCTCTTCAATATATTGATTTCATTTACTTTGAATATATACCCAGAAGTGGGATTGCTGGGTCTAAAGATAGTTCTACGTTTATTTCTCTGAGGAGCCTCCATACTGTTTTCCACAATGGCTGAACCAATTTACATTCCCACCAAAAATGTAGTAAAGTTCCTTTTTCTCTGTATCCTCACTGGCACTTATTGTTTTCTGTCTTGTTGATAATAGCCATTCTAACTGGAGTGGAGTGATATCTCATGGGGGTTTTAATTTGCATTTCTCTGATGATTAGTGATATTGAGCACTTTTTTATGTGCCTGTTGGCCATTTGTATGTCTTCTTTTAAGAAATGTCTGTTCAGGTCCTTTGCCCATTTTTAAACTGGGCTATTTGATTTTTTGCTGTTGAGTTGTTTGAATTCCTTATAAATTCTGGATATTAGCCTCTTGTCTGATGTGTAGTTTGCAAATACTTTCACCTATTCTGTAGGGTGTCTCTTCACTTTGTTGATTGCGTGAAGAAGCTTTTTAGTTTGTCTATTTTTGCTTTAGTTGCCTGTGCCTTCGTAGTCTTGTTCAGAAAAGTGCCGCCCACTCCTATTTTGTTTAGCATTTTCCCTATGTTTTCTTCAAGTAGTTTCATAGTTTCAGGATTTACATTTAAATCTTTAATCCATTTTGAGTTGATTTTTGTGTCTGGTGAGAGATATGGGTCTAGTTTCAATCTTCTGCATGTGGATATCCAGTTTTCTTAATACCATTTGTTGAAGAGGCTGTCCTTTCCCCAGTGTATATTTTTGGCACCTTTGTCCAGAATCAGTTGGCTGCAAGTGTGTGAATTTATTTCTGGACATTCTATTCTGTTCCATTGGTTTGTGTCTCTGTTTACATGCCAGTACCATGCTATTTTGGTTGCTATAGCTTTATAGTATATTTTGAAGTCAGGAAGTGTGATGCCTCCAACTTTGTTCTTTCTGTTCAAGATTACTTTGGCTATATGAGGTCTTTTGTGGTTCTACACAACTGTTAAGATCATTTTTTGCTATTCTTGTGAAGAATGTCATTGGTATTTTGATGGGTATTGCACTGAATCTTTATATTGCTTTGAGTAATATGGACATTCTGATGACATTAATTCTTCCAATCCATGAACACATGGTATCTTTCCATTTATTTATGTCCTCTTCAATTTCTTTTACCAGTGTCTTATAGTTTTCATTGTAGAGGTCTTTCAATGAAAGAGGCCTTGGTTAAATTTACTCTTGGGTATTTCATTTTTGGGGGTAGCTATTGTGAATGGGATTAGTTTCTTGATTTCTTCTTTAGCAGTTTTGTCTTTGGTATATAAGAATACTACTGATTTTTATGTGTTGATTTTTTCATTTTTTTTTTCTGGTAAAAATCATGGAAGGTTCTTTTTATTTTTTTAAAATTTTAACTTCTCAATATACATTGTAGTTGATTTTTGTGACTGTTTACCCATTCCTCTTTATTGAATTCATTTGTTAGTTCAAGTAATTTTTTGGTGGAGTCTTTAGGGTTTTCTCTGTGTATGATTGTGTCATCTGCAAATATTTATAGTATGACTTCTTCCTTTCCAATTTAGATACACTTTATTGCTTTCTCTTGCCTTATTGCACTGAGCTAGAACTTCCAGTACTATGCTGAATAAGGGCAGGGAAAGTTGGCATCCTTTCTAGATCCTTCTAGATCTTGTTCTAGATCTTAGAGGAAAAGCCTCCAATTTTTGTTCATTAAGTATGATATAGGAGGTGCTCAGTTTACCTGGGCTTGGGTTTCAGGACATGCCTCTGGGTTTTCAGCCACTCCCCAAGGTCTCAGGCCCCTTCCTCTGGGCTCTCCCCTGGAAGAAAGCTATGTTGCCAGCTAGACCTATTTTCAGCACCAACAAAGGGAAGATGAGACAAGGGGTTGGCTTATGCAAATCCAGTGGCTGAGCATGCTCAATAGAGAGCACAGAATATTCTTGAATATGCCTGGTGCATGTGATAGGATATGACTAATGAACATGCTCCAGGAAGAGACAGACAGAGCATTTGCAAAATGAAATGTATATAACTGGGAACCACCTCCTTTATTGAATATTCATTAGGTAGAGAAGCTATAAAAGCCAAATCCCAGCCAAAGGTGGGGTTGATACTTACTTTCCTGGAGGCAACCTGCACTTCGCTGGCTGCGGTGTGTATACTTTAGTTTGTATCACACTTGCTTTCAGCAAGCAGGTGCTCACTCTCTTGAGCCAGCCTGTACAGAACTCTAAGTATGTTGTTCTTGCTTTTGTGTTAGACTTGGTGTCTGTGCTGAACTTATTTTTCTGTTAAACTTGGTGTGGGCCTTGCTCAATGTCTGGAGCTATGCCACACACTGCCTGCGGAATTTGTATTTCTTATCTGTTATATTAAACTTGTTCTCACTTTCTTCTGTGACTCTGCCCTTGAATTCTTTCCTGTGGCAGAGTTAAGATCCTGGTAAGAGGACTGCATGGGTTGAAGCTGACGATCAGGCCTGCTGGACCCTTTGACATCAATATTAGCTGTGGGTTTTGTCCTATATGTTTGATAGAGTTTGGAGGTCCTGTCCCCTCCAAAATCATGTGGAAATCTGAGCTCCAATGTGGCTGTGGTAGAAGTTGTTTGAGTTATGGGGTGGATCCTGATGAATGGATTAATGCTCTCCTTGGGGAGTGGGGGTAATGAGTGAGTTTTTGCTCTATTATTTCCCATGAGAGCTGATTGTTTAAAAGACCCTGATACCTCCCTTCTCTCTTTTGCTTCCTCTCTCCATATGATCTGCTTGTACCCATTGGCTGCCTGCCACTTTCCACCATGAGTAGAAGCAACCCAAAGCCTGTGCTAGATGCAGCTGTCCCAGAATCATAAGCCAAATAAACGTCTGTTCCTTATATGATACCCAGTCTCAGGTATTCTGTTATAGCAACACAACATGGACTAATACAATGCCTTTTATTGTGTTGAGGTTCATTCCTTCTATACCTAATTTGTTGAGTGTTTTTATTATGAAGCGGTGTTGGATTTTATCAAATGCTTTTTCTGCATTAATTGAAATAATTTTATGATTTTTTCCTTCATTCTGTTGATGTGATGTATCACATTTATTGATTTACGTATGTTGAATCATCCTCGCATCCTTGGGATGAATCACCCTTGATCGTGTGAATGACATTTTTAATGTTTGTTGGATTCTGTTTGCTGGAATTTTATTGAGGATCTCCCCATCTGTGTTCATTAGGGATATTGGTCTGTAGTTTTCTTTTTTTATTGTATCTTTTTTTGTTTTGGTATGAGGTTAATGTTGGCCTCATAGAATGAGTTTGGAAGTATTCCCTCCTCTTCAGGCTTATCTTTTTTTGTTTTGGTATGAGGTTAATGTTGGCCTCATAGAATGAGTTTGGAAGTATTCCCTCCTCTTCAGGCTTTTGGAAGAGTTTGAGAATAATTGGTGTTAGTTCTTCTTTAAATGTCTGATAGAATTTGTTGGTGAAGCCACCCAGTCCTGGGGTTTTCTTTGTTGGGAGACTTTTTATTACTGTTTCAATCTCATTACTCATTATTGTTATGTTTAGGTTTTCAAGTTCCTCATGATTCAACCTCGGTAAGTTGTTTGTGTCCAGGAATTTATCCACTTCTTCTAGGTTTTCCAGTTTGTTTGCATATAGTTGTTTGTAGTTATCTCTTGTGATCCTTTGTATTTCTGTGGTATCAGTTGTAATATCTCCTTTTTCATTTCTGATTTTATTTATTTGAGTCTTCTTTCATTTTTTATTCATTAGTTTAGTTAAAGCTTTATTGATTTTGAATTCTAGGTTTGTTCTACTGTGGTTTCACAAAATAGTTGACATAATTTTGATTTTAAAAATTTGTTGAGACTTATTTTGTGACCTAACATATTGTCTGTTATAGAGAATGTTCCATGTGCTGCTTGAGAAGAATGTGTGTTCCATAACTGGTGATTTCAATGTTTTTTAAACATCCATTAGATCCAATTGTCCTAGAGTGGAAATTAACTCTAATGTTTCATGGTTAACTTTCTGTCTCTATGATTTGTCCTTTGCTGAAAGTGGGGTATAAAGTTCCCAGCTATTATTGTATTGTGTTCTGTCTCTCTCATTAGGTCTAATAGTAATTACTTTACTTTTCTGGGTGTTGGGTGCATATGTATTTAGAATTGTTATATTGGGGCCAGCCCATGGCTGACTTGGGAGAGCATGGTACTGACAACACCAAGTCAAGGGTTCAGATCCCCTTACAGGACATCTAAAACAAAAAAAGAATTGTTATATTGTCTTATTGAATTGAACTCTTTATCATTATATAATGCCTTTCTTATTTATTTATTTGTTTGTTTGTTTGTATATCTATTACTTTCCTTGGTTTGAAGTCTATTTTATCTGATACAAGATAGTTACTTCTGCTCTTTTTTGGTTTCCTTTTGCATAAAATATATATTTTTTCCATCCCTTCACTTCAGTAGATGCATGTATAGGTGAAGTGTGTTTATGGTTCTTGTTTTAAACTCTTTTGAGCCACTCTGCATCTTTTATTTGGGACATTTAATCCATTTACATTTAGAGTTACTATTGATATATAGGAATTTGTTACTGCCATTTCGTTACATTTTTTCTGATTGTTTTGTACATCCTTTTCTCTTCTTTTTCCAGTCTGTCTTCTTTTATGATTGAGTGGTTTTCTCAAGCAGTATATTTTGATTTCTTACTATTTATTTTTAGTATGTTGCTTATAAGTTTTTTGTTATGGTTACCATGAGACTTACAAAACACATGTTATATTTTTTTGCAGATTATTTTATATCAATAATGACTTAATTTTGATAGCTAAGAGAAGGAAAAAAACCAAAGCCATCTGTGTGCTTTGATGTCATTTCCCACCCACTTTCTTACATTTTGTTTTTTTTTTCAAGTTACCTCTATTAGTATTGCCTATTTCTTATATGGTTGTTATATTTATTAGTCTTGTTAGTTTTTTCCTTTAGTTTTCACACTAAGGATATAAGTGGTTTATTTGCCACCCTTACTATATTGGAATACTCTGTGGTTGTCTATGTACTTACTTTACTAGTAAGTTATGTACCTTCAAATGTTTCCTTCTTACACTTATGTGTTATCTGTTTTCAGATTGAAAAACTCCCTTTACCATTTCATGTAAGGCATGTGTCTAATATTGATGAGGTCCATTGGCTTTTTTTTTTTTTTTTGCCTGGGAAAGACTATTTCTCCTTCATATTTGAAGGTTAGTTTTGATGGATACAGAAATCTTGGTTGACAGTCTTTTTCTTTCAGCGCTTTTAATATATCATCCCATTCTCTTCTGGACTGTAGGGTTTTTACTGAGAAATCCAGTGGGAGGTGTATTGGGGCTCTGTTGAGTGTTGTTGTTTCTTTTCTCTTGCTGCTTTCAGTATTCGTCTTTGGTTTTTGATAATTTGATTATGATGTGCCTTGGGATGTTCCTCTTTGGATTGTATTCGATTGGTGACCTCTGAGCTTCCTCTACCTGAATGCTATCATCTTTCTCCATGCTTGGGAAATTTTCAGCCACTGTTTCCTTAAATATGCTTTCTAGAGCTCTTCCCTTTTCATCTCTATTTGTTACTGCAATTATATGAACCTTATTTAGTTTAAAGGAGTCCCATAGTTGCTAGAGTTCTATTTCACTTTTTCTTAATCTTTTTTTCTTTTTGCTCTTCCGACTGGGTAATTTCATATATTCTGACTTCAAACTCACTGATTCTTTCCTCTGATCAAGTCTGCTCTTGGAGCTTTCTATCAAAATTTTCAGTTCAGACAAGGTATTCATTATTTCTAGACTTAAAAAAATATTTTTTTATTAATTTCTATTCCTTCATCAAGCTTTTTATTCTGCATTTGTATTGTTTTCTAAGTATTATTTAATTTTCTATCTGTATTTTCTATGACTTCCTGAACATCTTTAAGAGGGTTATTCTGAATTCTCTGTCATACAGTTAATAAATCCACTATTCTTCTGGGATCATTGCTGATGCTTTGTTGGTTTCCTTTGGTGGTGTCATAATTCTCTGCTTTTCTTGATCTTTGTGTGTTTATGTTGATGGCTGCACATGTGAGGAGACAGCTACCTCTTTCAGGTTTCATATGTGTTCTTTGGTGGTGTTAGACCTTTACTGGTTAATATCAGAACTTTAACTCTGGTCTGTGTCTTTTTTATTTTCCCTGTTCTGTGGTGGATTAATAGCAACCACCACCTCTTAAACACTGCACTTGAACTAATTTGCTGTCCTGTGGTTAATTCCCCAACTGGGAAAACTTATTGTGGGGAACAGGACTTGAGCTCTGTGCCTGGGCTAAATTGTGGGTTAGCTGTTGTTTCTCAAACTGGGGAAAATTTTTTTGTGTTTAGGATTTTAATTTTTGGATTTTTGGTCACTTCCATGTCATGTGGGGTCACCACAAACTCAACTGAGATATGCAGAAAATGCAGCCTGGGACTAAGTCTTTCCTGCAAACTGTGCACCCAGCAGTTCTATAGCACTGACCAGCCATCATGTGGCATCTGTGCCAAGCAGAAGACCAAACAGCTGCCAGTGCTGCAGTCTGCTGCTCCCCTGATAGGTTATTCTGTGTCCCCTGTTCCCCCTCTCCCAGCACTCCAAATGTTTCCTGTTGGGCAGACTACACACAAGTTCCCCATGAGGACTCACTGACATCTGGGTGATTCCTTCCTCCTCCCATCTGCTTTGGCCTCTTGCTCCTATACAGGTCCAGAGGCAGTTTTCTAGTTGCTTTCCTGGCTTGAGAGATGGAATGGTGCACTCCATAACCCCCTTCTCCATGACAGACTTGAATTAACTTCACATGAAGGGCACTGCTGAGGCTTTGTGATCTCCTGGTAGCTGTTCCATGTGCTGGTAGCTACTCCTCACATTGTTTCATGCCAGCTTAAAAAGCAGCTGAGGCTTGGAATGATTGCAGTGGTTCTTTCACACCCACAGGAACTCCATGGGTCTCTCCTCTTTCCTCAAGTTCCAGTGATCTCAGCATATTAGTTCTTGTGTTTTAATAGTTGCAAGATGATCAGCTGATGGGTGGGAGCAATGCCAAGGGTTGTCTATGCTACCACCTTGGGCTTGTCACTCCTAGAAGGAGAAGGAAGCCAGTTTTTGTGATGCTGCTCTTTCCCATACATTTTCTATCAATAATTATATATATAAACATCATTCTTTTTATTTGTAATGTCAACTGCTAATATATTATTATTTACCCAACATTTTTTAAAGAAATCAGCTTATGGCTTTGTTGATTTTCTCTACTCATTTCCTGTTTTAAACTCCATTGATTTCTATTCTAGTTTTTTTAAAATTTATTTATTTATTTATTTATCCTGCTTATATTGGATTTAATTTGCTCTTTCTTTTTTTCTGGCATCTTAAGGTGGAGGCTTAGATGATTGATTTTTTTTATCTTTCTTCTTTTCTAATACATGCATTCAATGTTATAAAATTCCCTCTAAACACTCTTTTCACTGCATCCCACAGATTTTGTTAAGTTGTATTTTCATTTTCACTTACTTCAAAATATTTTTAAATTATCTTTGAGATTTACTCTGTGATCTATGTGTTATTTAGAAGTGTCTTTTTTTAACCTCCAAAATTTTGGGATTTCCCACCTATCTTTCTATTATTGAATTTTGGTTTAATTCCATTGTGGTTTGAGAGGAGTTGTTATATGATTTCTATTCTTTAAATTTGTTAAGGTATATTTTATAGCCAAAAATGTGGCCTATCTTGATGAATGCTTCATGTGAGCTTCAGAAAAATGTGTATTCTGTTGTTGTTGGATGGAGTCATCTATAGTTGGCCATTATACCTAGGTGATGATGGTGTTGTTTTCTTCAATTATGTTCTTACTGGTTTTCTGCCTGCTGAATCTGTCCATTTCTGACAGAGAGGAGTTGAAGTCTCCAATTATAATAGTGAGTTCATCTGTTTTTCCTTGCAAATCTATCGGTTTTGCCTCACATATTTTGATGCTCTGTTGTTAGGCACATGCATGTCAAGGATTGTTATATCTTCTTGGAGAATTGATCCTTATATTACTGTATAAAGCCTCTCTTTTTCCTTGCTCTGAACTCTATTCTGTCTGAAATTAATATAGCTACTTCTGCTTTCTTTTGATTCATGTTAGCATGGTATATCTTTTTCCATCTACTTACTTTTAATCTATTTGTGTCTTTATATTTAAAGTAGGTTTCTTGTAGACAACATATAGTTGCTTCTATTTTTTGATCCATCCTGACAATCCTTGTCTTTTCATTGGTCTACTTGGATCATTGACATTCAGTGATTACAGACATCGTTGGATTAGTATCTACTATATTTATTGTTTTTACTTATTTCCCCTGTTCTTTGTATATATACCTTAGCATTTGAATTGGTGAACTCTGTAAAGTAGGTTGCCTTCCCCAATGTGAGCATGCATCATCTGATTCAGTAAGGGCCTAAATAGAGCAAAAAAGGTGAGGAATTTTGCCCCTTTTGTTCTTCCTGCCTGCCTGATTCAGCTGGGATATCGTTCTTCTCCTGCCCTTGGACAGGAATTTACACCATCAGCTCCTCTGGTTCTCAGCTTTCAGACTCAAACTGAAATTACACTATTGGCTTTTCTAAGTTTATGGCTTGCAGATGACAGATTGTGGACTTCTCAGCCTCCAAAATTGGGTGAGCTAATTCCTCATAATAAATCTTAATATCTCTCTCTCTCTCAATACATACACACATACAAAGGAATTTCAAAAATTCTGTGAAGAGATTTGTATTATCTCCCAATTCTATTTTTTCACGAACTTTTTGAAGTACCCTCATATGAGTGCATATATGTATACATATGTATATTCATGTGTATATACAAGTGTGTATACATATATGTACTTATGTAAATATAGGATACATATGTTTATACATATATATGTATGTGTATACATACATGTGTATGTGTGTGTATGTGTATAGGATATATCTATATCTGTATGCTATTGGTTTGTTTCTCTGCAGAACACTGACTAATGCACATGGTTTCTGAAAAGATGTT
This sequence comes from Galeopterus variegatus, assembly GCF_000696425.1. Lineage (NCBI taxonomy): Eukaryota > Metazoa > Chordata > Mammalia > Dermoptera > Cynocephalidae > Galeopterus > Galeopterus variegatus. The sequence goes on from NW_007735627.1 coordinate 26,549, forward strand.
GGATGTAATTCTTATTTTTTATTTTGTATATGTAAGGTGTTTTTTTTTTTTTTTTTTGCATTGACTTCTTTCAGAATTTTTTCTTTAGCTTTGATTTTCTATAGTTTGAAATGCAACACCTAGGTGTATTCGTCCTGCTTGGTTTTCTCTGAGCTTTCTGGCCATGGTTTGGTGTATGACATTAATATGGGGAAATTCTCAAACATTATTGTTCAAATATTACTTCTGTTCCTTTCTCTCTCCTCCCATAATGGTATGTGCTACATGTTTTGTAGTTGTCCCACAGTTCTTGGATATTCTGTACTTTTTTTTTTTTTACCTTTTTTTCTTTGTTTTTCAGTTTTAAAGGTTTTTATTGAGATATCCTCAAGCTCAAAGATTCTTTCCTTAGCTGTGTCAAGACTACTAATAAGCTCATCAAAGACATTCTTTATTTCTATTACAGTGTTTTTGATCTCTAGCATTTCTTTTTGGTTCTTGCTTGAAATTTCCATCTCTCTGCTTATATTGCCCATCTGTTCTTGCCTGCTGTCTACTTTATCCTTAGCACAATAATCACAATTTTTTTTTAAAATCCGAGTCTGATAGTATGTCTTGTCATTTTTTTCTTGATAGCCTGACTTGATGTACTGGGTAAAAGGAACAGCTGCAAATAGGCTGTTAGTAATGTGGTGATAAGGTGTGGGGGGAGGGTAAGCATTCTAATAGTCCTGTGGTGAGTCCTCAGTTTTTAGTGAGGCTGTGCCCTTCATGAGTGCTTTTCAGTCCCCACCCTCTAAGGTGGGTAGTAATGTGGTGATAAGGTGTGGCGGGAGGGTAAGCATTCTGTGGTCCTGTGGTGAGTGCTCAGTTTTTAGTGAGGCTGTGCCCTTCATGAGTGCTTTTCAGTCCCCACCCTCTAAGGTG
>NW_007735627.1:27813-29841 GCF_000696425.1 Galeopterus variegatus
CTCAGTTTTTAGTGAGGCTGTGCCCTTCATGAGTGCTTTTCAGTCCCCACCCTCTAAGGTGGAAGAGGACAGCATAATGGGCCACAGTTGGATATTTCCCTCCTCCCAGTTTAGTTAGGACCTGATAAAAATCTCAGCAGGTTAGACTCTGGTTAAATAGTTTCTCTTAATGGAAGACTTGTTAAGGACAGAGTGCTCTGGCTTATTTCAAAGTGGTTCCCTTTCCCCACTTCAGGGGAAATTTTTCCCAGTATTCTCTGTGAAGACCTGGCAGAGCTCCAAGAGGTAAAATTTGCAAAGGTGTGAGGACCCTCTGAAGACTCTGTTCCCCTGAGGTTTTAATCTCTCAGAGTTGTCCACACTGATCTTCTGGCAATTTGTCTATTACAGTTTAGGTTTTCCTACCTGGTGGCACTGGTTCTTGCAGAGATTTCTGCTAGTGGGTTCCTGCTCTGGTAAATTGTGATTCTCTGTATTTGCTTTTTGTTGCTTCCAATTTGGGGGCAGCAGTTTGCCCTGTGACCTCACTTCTCTTTCAGATTTAAGAAGAGTTATTGACTTTTCAGTTTCTTCAAGTTTTTACTTATTGTTAGAACTGAGTGATGACTTCCAAGCTTCTTAAATGCCAGAACAGAAACCAGAAATCTTTTGAGCAGTTTTTAAAAAAACAGGCAGGGATATTTTTCTAGAGAATACTGCAACATCTTGCATAAAATTAAGATGTCACTGTCTGCCCTAGAAGCATTTATTTGAGTGTGTTTATTAGTTGTCAAATTTCAATCCATCTGTTCTTTGAATAATTTACTCTATTTTATTTTTCTTCATTATTTTTATTTCAATTATTAGATTTCTTTTTATCCTATCTTCAATGAAATCATAATCTTTCAAGATACAGTTTCTAACAGTTTTGTAGTTGGCATTTCCATTAATATGATTATTTTTATTTCAATTATTAGATTTCTTTTTATCCTATCTTCAATAAAATCATAATCTTTCAAGATACAGTTTCTAACAGTTTTGTAGTTGGCATTTCCATTAATATGTCTAAGAATTTAAATTTAGTCTGAAAGTTTACTAATTATCTTGATCCCCCTAAAGGAGCGCATTGTATAAGTGTGAGATTAAGATGATGTTAAATCATTGCATATCCACTATCACACTAATGAGATGCATTGGACTGATGCTGTTATGGACTGAATTGAGTCCCTTGCCCCTTCCAATTACTATGTTGATTGCCCTAACCCCCAATGTGACTATAGGCCATAAGGGTGGGGCCCTAATCCAATGTGACTGGTGTCCTTATATAAGAGAGAGACACCACGGGTGCACATACACAGAGAAAAAGCCATGTGAGGATGCACTGAGAAGGCAGACCATCTGTAAGCCATAGAGAAAGGCCTCAGGAGAGACCAAACCTGCTGACACCTTGATCTCAGACTTCCAGTCTCCAGAACTGTGAGAAAATAAATTTTTGTTGTTTAAGACACCCAGTCTGTGATATTTTGTTATGGATGCAATAACAAACTAATATAAATAGTATACATTTATTCTAATATTTGGATTTGGGCCACTTAGGCAAATAAGTTCATGATATTTACTGTTAAAAATCCAGCCATGACAAACTCAGAATGCAATGCTATATCCCTTATTTAAGCAAAGACCTCCCAGTGATTTCAACAGCAACAATGAAATTGGTCCTAACCAGAATGGAGAAAGAAAAATGCCCAGACTTGCCTATGAACAAAACTCACCATGGCGGCAATGCCACCTCAGCCTCTAGGTTTCTTGCCCACGGTAGACACAGGATCCAAGTAGACAATGGGATGAAAAAAAGAAAAAAAAAAGACTTTTCCTTGGGGTCTGTTGAAATAAATGTTTGCTAGCCTTTTCTTACGGAGCATTCAAGAATTGGCATCATTCCAACTGTTTTCAACACAAGAAACAATATTTTGCATCACATTAAAAATAACATTCAGGAGGCTACGTGAGCAGAATGGTTAAGAGTTTGGGTTTGGGATTGTAAAGCCC
>NW_007735627.1:30501-35400 GCF_000696425.1 Galeopterus variegatus
GAGGGTGATTGTATGTGTGCTGCCTGTGGATAATGGAAGTACCCATGCTACTCTTTTCAGAGCAAGAGAATCTAATTTCATTTTTGCCTGATATTTTTGCAAGGTCAGTAGAAATAATGTTTTTGAAACCTCATCTAGCAATTTGTTGGATAGTTGTTGATAATCCTACTATGTCATATTTTGGTTTCCTACTTTAAGGAAAGAACAGACACATTCTATGCAAGATGTGGAGAGGTTGGAGTGGCGAATAGAAATGTACAGCTATTTTGCAAAGATAGATTCAATAACACGTCACCTTTTGTCCTCAAGAATTCTAGAAGTATTAGTACAAAGAATAATGCTGATCCATAAATCTGGTTCAATGATAAGGCTTTCATAGAAATTTATGGTAAGCCACTTTGGTTAAGGGGTTATTTAAACATTCTATGGTATCATAATTGCTATATTATTTATATATATATGTATTTATATATATATAATATATGCCATATGAATTACTTATACTACTTATTTTTAGAATTACTTATATTTATGAATTATGTATATATATCATATGGGACTGTATAAGCAATTCTAAATTAGTTCATTTTAGGCACTTTTTGTTCCTTTTCATTCATCTTCACTTTGAGGTCTACCTTCTAAAAGTAAAAACACAAGGATTTTATTTGTGGGGGAGAATTTTTGGAAGACACATATTGTTACCATGCTATCAATACTACTTCTAACAATAATCATTAAAAAATGTATTTATAGGCATTCAATAAATTCTCTTTTATGTTCTTTTGCAACCTCTAAAACCAATTCAGAGCAGCATATGGAGAGCTCTAGAGGTGGTTCTTTGAAAGTTAGACTAAAGCAGAGTTGGATTTCATTTGAGAAAGTAAAATACTAACAAATATCAACATCTTAATTTCTATACCATTGAAACTATTTGTAAAAACATGATGTCTCAAATAATATAAATAATATGATGTCATATTTAGTAAAATGTTCACTCATCAAATTCTTTCCCTCTTATCTTAAAGCCAGTCAGTGATAACACTTTTTTTTTGATGTTTGTCTTAGCTTTTGAAGAATAATTTACATGATGAGTTGCCTATTTTGTCATAAATATTTATTAAAAAATTAGACCTTTAATAAAAGCCTCTGGCAGTGTTATGCCAGTTTGATGTTTGTCTTAGCTTTTGAAGAATAATTTACATGATGAGTTGCCTATTTTGTCATAAATATTTATTAAAAAATTAGACCTTTAATAAAAGCCTCTGGCAGTGTTATGCCAGTCCTCTACCTTTATCTGAACTATTTTATAGGCTGCCCAGTATCTGTTGCATATGACTTGACAGAAGCTAAGAGTAATAAGTGGTAGAGACAGTGAAGTGTAGGAGGTTAATGAGATAAAACATGGAAAGTACTGAACACTGTGACTGGTCTAGAGCAATTGTTCCATATGTGATTGTTTTTACTGTTACTTATTATTATTATATTTATAATTTGTTTTGGTCTCCAAGGCCTTGATAAATCTCCTCATGAAACACACACTCACATACACACAGCAAAGAAATTTGCCCTATCTGGATCTTGCTTCCACAGGGCTCCACTTTCTGTGATTTTTAATAAACTTAAGCAGCTCTACAGAAAAAAAAAAAACTTAATGGGTGTTAGACTCCATTTATATTCCTCAGCATTTACCATCTTATGATAACATGATACTCCACAGTGCTAATATATACTCAATAGTATGTTTAACTATTATTCTAAATTTGCTTGCCCTAGCTTCTTCCTATAAACTAATTTTTCAATTATGTATATATATAAGGGCATTTCAAAAAGTTCATGAGAAGATCTGTATTATCTTTATTTCTATTTTTTCATAAACATTTTGAAGTACATTGTATATCATTTAAATACTATATTGTAATCCAGATTTTCTCCATGATATAGATATTAAGAAGATTGTTTAAAAATCCTCACATAGTTGATCAGCTTTTGAGTCTGCTTTTATCATTTATCTCATTGCAAAGTAAAAATATAGGATATGTAGATTTTCTACCTTTCTGATATTTCTCAATTGTGTTTTTTCTTATCTTAATAACTAAGCAATTTAAAAAATAGTTTATATGGACTTAATAAAAAAGTGTTTCTCTTAACCTGTTATTGAGTTCTTACTATTACAGAGTTATTCTTATATTATTATTTGATGCAGGTTTAAAAATATTGTATTTTATTCTTAATTTTATATCTACTAAACCTGACATTGTAAGCTGATGAGGCTTTCAGGTACAGTGTATTTGCCATTTTTAATCCATTTTCTTCAGAATATATTGCTACTATGTTGTTTGGAACATATGCATGCAATAGTTTTTTGTTTAATATAATTTCATATGTAAATTAATTTATTTAATGTAATAGTAACCTTGTTAATCTGTCTTAATTTTTTTGTGCCTTAGTAGAAATCTCTCTCTTTTTCTTTTTCTTTTTTTTCTGTGTAATATGTAGAAGCATGAAAGGCTTTAAATTATCCTTTGACTTTTAGCTAATTTATATTTTAAAGTGTCTCTTATAGGCGTTAGATTGTTGGATTTTGTTTTTATATCTGTTAATAAACTATGCTTTTTTATTGAATTTTAGTTCTTCTATCTTATACATTTTAGTTGACAGCTTTCTACTACTTTCTTTGCCCTGTAAGATTTTCTTTATTGCTTTTTCTTTTATTCCATTTTATTATGTTTCTGTAGCTGGTTTTAAACTTTTAATTTCCCATTAAAAAGATCATCTACCAATCTGATCACATATTTTTAAAAGCAATTCATTTTGACATAGTTGTTATTACTTTTAATATGTATTTCAACTGAAGAAGTTAATTTTGCTTTTTTAAGCATATACAATTATTTTATTTTTATTTAAATTGACAGATAACATTGTATGTGCTTTTTTATTATGTACAACATGATTTTCAAAGTATATACAAGCGTACTTCAAAAGACAATGGAAATGGAATTAAAAGATAATATGAATATTTCCATGAACTTTTTGAAGACCTTTTGTATACACTGTGGAATGGCTAAATCTAGCTAATTATATAATTTTGAAAACTTATATTTTCCTAACTAAGACACACAGTCAAATATGTAAATTTTCAGGGAAAAGAGAATTGAATATATAAGTGAATATATTTGTCTCTTGGTTGGGTGACATTCAGACACTATCAAACGGGTTTATTTATATTATCCAGGCTAAATTTAATTTTATTAAGTTATACTCTTTGTGGATATTGCATGTTAATGTTCATATTTATTTATTTATTTTTCCTTCTTTTAAAATTTTCTATTTTATTTATTTATTTTTAATTATACGTATTATGGTGTAAAGAGTTCTATCAGTATTTGTGTACAGTATGTGATCAAATCATATTATTAGCATGTTTATTATAACAAATCATAATTTGAATAAGTTAATTTTGAATACCCTTTCAGGGTAATATGAAATTAAATTCTATGCTTGCTTTCACCTTTGGCATAGTCAGGAACACTTTATAAAATATTATTTTTATTTTGTGCTTCTCAAAATGTTGTCTAATTAACACTTTTATGTGATAATTCTAACCATTCCTCTTCCTAATCTGGCAATCTACCAGTTCTTAAGAATTATATTTCATTGTTTTTAAATCTCCATTTATTCTTGTTGGGATATTTTTAACTGTGAGACTTTATTGATTTTTTTCAGGTTTTTCAGGTTTTTTATTACTCTAAAAAGTTACCTTTACTCTTTGAAGAGACAAGTTATCTTTGCTGGATTCTGTCCCTCTTCTCTTAGCTGTGGGCTGATTTCCCTGGGAGACAGCCTGTGTCTAAAGTCTGAGCATCAGGGCATTCATACCATTACAGTAAGAAGCAGACTGTTCCCTGAGGCTACCAGTCCCCAGAGAAACAAGACAGTCAAAAGGGACAGATGGATGGGAACAAGTGTAATTTGCCACACCAGACTGCACTCAAACTCACCAAACAATTTATATCATATGTTTCACATTACGTATCATCAGTAGGAAAGTGCCTGCCCCACGGTCCTTTGATCTTCAACTCACTGCTTTCCAAACTGCACAATCTTAGCTGCCAGAGAGGTTGTGGCTTCTTCCACTTGGTGGCCTGAAAAAAAAAAAAAAAAATTCTTCCCTTTCTTTGGTGGATGCCATGGCAAAATTAGTACCTCAGGTCATTTATTTGCAAGGCACTGCCTTCAACTCCCAGGAATCCAGACATATACATGCTGTAAAAAGCAATAATATTCCTTAGTAAAGGGCTTTGGTGGCAATTTCACCCATGACTTCTCAATATGAGTCTATTCAAGTGTCTGTACTCAGGCAATATATTCTATAGAGAGCAATCTGAAGTATCCCATTAATCACATCTTCATCTTTCTCTCCTTTTTTATCAAGACCTCATATTCTTCTGGTCTTTTGTTTCAAACTTTTAAAATGTGACAAGTAGGTACTGAGGTATATTTCAGTGAGGATTGTTCCCAGATGGCTTTTCTTATTCCTTCAAGATGTCTGTATTAGAATTTGATATCTTGACAGTCTATAAAATTATCTTTAATTTATTCCCTAGGTTAGATTTCCACTTTGCTTGCATTTTTATGTCCTTTGGTACACTGATTATTCTCAAACTGGATTTTGCTGGTTTGTTCCCTAGTTCTGTAGATTTCCCTTTGTCATTAGCTCTGAAAGTTAGCTGTGTTTTCACTTGCTCTGTTAGTCTGTGGTTACTATCACAAGTTCTTCAGTCTGGGTGTCAGTTCTACTCCTGTTGGTCTCTGCTGCTGCGTGACTTCTTTTATAGGATTAATAAATGTCACACAACTTTTAATAATATCTTTGCGCCTTGTTTTTGTAATCTCTTTTTT
>NW_007735627.1:36505-37751 GCF_000696425.1 Galeopterus variegatus
TTTTTTAAAGTAGTGAGAGCAAATTACTCTATAATCATAAAGTAGTTTTTTGATGATGCATGTCTTTTCTAGTTTCCTATCCATTTAGTAATGGCTTTACTCCTAAAACTTGGGTTTTCAAAAATCTTATATATGCAGTATGTGTGTTTGTTATTACCGCTAAGTTTTCCTGTTTCAAATAGTACCTTCTTGTGAGTTTCTCTCTGAGTTTCTTCCTCTTTTGGATTATCTCTTTTTCTGGATTTAGCTAGGAAGAAATCTCCTGTCATTTGTTTATCTCTCCCAGAAGTTGTTTTTCTTTTGCCCTAACAAAACTGAGGGGGAAAAGCACCGTAGTATGGTTATACACAATGTGCCGTCTTCCCCCATTCATCTTTCCTTCCTGTTTATCTCAGATGTGTTTATATAGTAGCTTCTAGAATGATCCCCTCCACCATATTACTTAACCAGTAGGGTTATGATGGTCATAATGGCAATGTTAATTATGATATTTTTCAGCAATTAAAAATTCTGCAACTGTATAGAGCTTTTTCAATAATTACCTACTTGGTAACTTTATAAAACCCTTAGGTAGGATGGGCAAGTGGTTTCCAAATTTACAATTGAGTAATCTTAGTCTCAGAGAGGTTCTATGACTTGCTCTTGGTCACACAGCAAGGACAGATCTTGAACCTAGGTATTCTGGCTGTAAAGATTGAAATCTTATTATAATATATAACATCGTAATTTCTACATTAGTGCTATGGCTTTCAATTGAGAAGAAAAGATTCTATCTTAGTCCAGTAAGAGAGATAATGTTAGTCCAGCAGCATGTTTCCAACCCCTGAAGTCATGCCAAGTTGATACCTAATTGTACTGTGAGTGGCATACTCTTTGAAGATCAGCAGCATCAACACTAGCTAAAAAGAGCTAACAGCATAAGTGAGGAATAGTGTGTGTTCACAAAAGTTTGGATGACATTTGGAACTCAACTTCTTAATTTTGATCAGTTGACATGTCAGACTACACAGGGGACTTTGGCTAATCAGGAATCATTATTCAAGAAATGCTGGTGACAAGAACCATTTAATCTTTCACATTTCTATTTTATCTCAAGCAGCCAATTATAGGCTGTCAGCATTTCTGTGTATTTGATCAATAACTTTTCTAACCTGTAGTGAATAGAGTGTGCTGATCAATTGAACAACATGACATTGATTGTAAATGTGTCTACTTTCAAGTCGTGTAGAAAGCTGTAATTAAAAAT
>NW_007735627.1:37875-43637 GCF_000696425.1 Galeopterus variegatus
TCAGCAGCATCAACACTAGCTAAAAAGAGCTAACAGCATAAGTGAGGAATAGTGTGTGTTCCCAAAAGTTTGGATGACATTTGGAACTCAACTTCTTAATTTTGATCAGTTGACATGTCAGACTACACAGGGGACTATGGCTAATCAGGAATCATTATTCAAGAAATGCTGGTGACAAGAACCATTTAATCTTTCACATTTCTATTTTATCTCAAACAGCCAATTATAGGCTGTCAGCATTTCTGTGTATTTGATCAATAACTTTTCTAACCTGTAGTGAATAGAGTGTGCTGATCAATTGAACGACATGACATTGATTGTAAATGTGTCTACTTTCAAGTCGTGTAGAAAGCTGTAATTAAAAATTGAAGGATAAAGGAGTCATTGTATTTTGATTAGAGTAAACATGGAGGACAGCCTATGAATTAGCAACCTACAAGGAGTGATGCAGTCTCTGAACAACTTCCTCCCGCCTATAGAAGCCCCTCCAGGGTTCAATCCTCTTACTAGCTGTCCAGGCCAAAATATTTGGCAACTATGTTGACTACTGTCTCTCCTTCAGCTGTCACAGTCAAGCAGTCACCAGGGCGTACAGTTTTGATCTTTTAATTCCTGCAGAATTTCACCACTGTCTCCTCCACAGCCACCACCTTAGTGAAGGCCCTCATTGTTTCTCACCTGGATTAACTAACCGGTCTATCTGTCCCCACTTTTGCCCCTCTTCAGATCCATTTTCCACACTACTGCTAGTTTACCTTTCTAATTAAAATACTAAGTGCTTTTCTATAACTATTAGGGTGGAGATTAATATTCCTTAGTAATGTGTATAATTGTGACCTGGCCTTGCTGATCTTTTCAGGCTCAACTTTGATGCCTCCCGTGCCCTTCTTCTTTAATGTTACACACTCTCCATCCTAAATTTCTCTCAGTTCCCCAAGTATACCAAGTTCCATTTGGCTCAAAGCTTTTTTAGGAGTGCCTACATTTCCTGAATGCCCTTTCTTTTATCCTTAAATACTGTGCTTCTGCATAGATTCTGGGACTTCTTCCCTGAACTTTCTTGTCCCCAGTTTTTGTCATGTCTGATGCCCTGACACCTTATACTTTCTGCCTTATTACACTGAATAGTATTATTGTTTATTTGCTAATCTTCTCCACTTTGATGTAAGTCCCTGAGCGCTGGACCATGCCTCCGTTTGTATCTGCAGCAGCTTGCACAGTGTTGAGCCCAGAACAGACCTACAGTAAGTGTTTATTGAATATATGTAGATAAATGAATTCTTGAAGATTAATTTCCCCTATGATATCTACATTTACTTCTCTAAATTTTAAAGCTACCCTAACCATTATCCATGTATGCAGCTTGCTGTGTGTTTTCTCTCTAAGACCTCTCCACCTAGACTTCCTCTTGTTCACTCTAATATGGAGAAAGTAGAGTAACTCATTTTCTTATTGTAACCAATATCAGAGCATCACTGTTCCATCATGAGCCCAACTTATACAATGTAATAACAATGTATTTGATGATGTATAATAATGGAACCCAATATCAGCCTGGGTCTTCAAATTCTCTGAGATTTAGATGAAATTGATTCAATTTTACCCTACATCTTGTGGGATAGTCACTGCCCTCCCTAATGTTTTTCTGACTCTGCACAGACATACCATTCTTGGGGGCATCTCCCATTTCAATAAATTCTTCCTGATGAGCTGCTGTCTCATCTAAGTCTTGCCTCTCAGGACTTTTTCATTGCTCTGTTACATATATCCATATATCCATGTATGTACATATGTACAAAGTACTGTATTCTTCCCATCCCAGTGGAAATTTCTATAGGATGAATTGCTAGAACAGAAGTTTTCACCAAAAAGAGTTCTGAGTAGAGACAAAAGCAATGCAGAAAATTTAAGGAACAAAAAATCAAGATGTTGATTTGGGGACTCTTGAGAATGACAAGGGGTACAGTCAGGGTATTAAGGAAGAGTATAGGGTCAGGAATCTTGAACCAAAAATGGAAGACCAGGGCATGTGAGAATGGGCAAAGATGTGGAGGGTGGGTTGAGGGACCGGGTGATTACCTAGAACGAGCTCTAGAGTTCTTGGCTTGACTTTATGAGCCTGAAAAGCTTGATAATGGGGTGGGTTGGTCAGGCGTAAAGACTAAGTACAGCAGACATGGTATACTCTGCAGTCTGCTGCCCTCTGATTTGGATGTTCTGTAATCTGTTAACTTGTATTTTGCTTAGCTTATTCTGAGCGGTGGGAGACTTTGGTTTCACTTCTGTTTTTGTTGTGAAATATAACTTAGAATTTGAGTTCCATGTGAACATGTTTCTTCCATCACCAGAAACGTGGCGCTATGACACTTCCTGAGTATCACCATCTGATATCATGCCCTGGCTAGACCAAGCACTGCTGTATAGTTCACTTTATAACCACTGTAGTGCAGAGCGTGGTTCTCGTGGCGCTATGACACTTCCTGAGTATCACCATCTGATATCATGCCCTAGCTAGACCAAGCACTGCTGTATAGTTCACTTTATAACCACTGTAGTGCAGAGCGTGGTTCTCAAACCTGGCTGGGCATCAAGGACGCTAGGAGAGCGTGTTGAAAGTCCCAGCTCTGTGGTGCTTTGCCCAGCAATTGTGAATTAATGCCTTCATCAGACTTGAACTTGGGAACTGATATCACGGATTCACGGTAACTTGTTTAGTCAAAGTAGTGTCATTAATATTCCTGTGAATATGAATCTTTAGAAACTGGAAACTTGGACATTTACCTGTGGAAATCTGAGATGAATAACAAACAAAAAGCCTGNTTGGTCAGGCGTAAAGACTAAGTACAGCAGACATGGTATACTCTGCAGTCTGCTGCCCTCTGATTTGGATGTTCTGTAATCTGTTAACTTGTATTTTGCTTAGCTTATTCTGAGCGGTGGGAGACTTTGGTTTCACTTCTGTTTTTGTTGTGAAATATAACTTAGAATTTGAGTTCCATGTGAACATGTTTCTTCCATCACCAGAAACATGGCGCTATGACACTTCCTGAGTATCACCATCTGATATCATGCCCTGGCTAGACCAAGCACTGCTGTATAGTTCACTTTATAACCACTGTAGTGCAGAGCGTGGTTCTCAAACCTGGCTGGGCATCAAGGACGCTAGGAGAGCGTGTTGAAAGTCCCAGCTCTGTGGTGCTTTGCCCAGCAATTGTGAATTAATGCCTTCATCAGACTTGAACTTGGGAACTGATATCACGGATTCACGGTAACTTGTTTAGTCAAAGTAGTGTCATTAATATTCCTGTGAATATGAATCTTTAGAAACTGGAAACTTGGACATTTACCTGTGGAAATCTGAGATGAATAACAAACAAAAAGCCTGAGTGAATTAGGATTCTTCAGTGTTGGAGCCTGCAGTAGACAGCACAAGACGGCAGTTTCAGAGACAGACGCGGATGCTGTCTGTAATGTGCCCAATCTCCACCTCCTCATAACTGATGAAGGGAGTAAGGAGTGCAGCGCATGCCTGATGGAAGGCACTATGCCTGTATGATACCGAAAATGTCAGCCTTCACATCTAAATAAATGGATAAATAGGACCCATAGGGAAAGAACATAAATCCCCCTCTCTGCATCATGTTATTTTCATGAGATTTAGTATGAATGAGGTGATGGAATAGAATGGCTTAAGTAGATGCATTTGTTTCTGCTATAGAGAAATATAAGAAAAAGCTTGCATTACTGTGTAGGAAAACAATGGGATATGAAATGACAAAAAATGCTATTTATCTAAGAGAGAATTCAACGTGTTTCCTTACAAAAAAGCTTTTCCTGCTTTTTCAATTTATATTGATGACATCACAGAGACTCAAACCCTCAGATTTTGTTTGTTACTGCCTCACTGGCTTTACTTTAGAGTAAACCACTCTCACGGGACAAATTTTACCCCCACCTGTTTTTGTAAGGCCCCCAAAACATTTTTTACATTTTTAAATGGTTGAAAAACCCTAACGAAGAATGATATTTTAAGGAATATGAAAATTATATAAAATCTAAATGTTAGTATCCATAAATGAAGTTTTGTGGGAACACAGCCAGGCTCATTCATTTAGGTCTATGGCTGCTTTCATGTTAGAATGACAGAACAGGAGCCATGTGGCCTGCAAAGCTTGAAATATTTACTGTCTGGCCCTTTACGGAAAAAGTTTGCCAATCAATCCCTGCTTTGAGTCTTAATAGACTAGACTGGAAGCTCCTTAAGTCCAGAAGCTGTATCTTTCTAAAATTTGTATCTTAAGAAACCACTAACAGACTGCTTAACACATAGTAAATTCTCAGTAAAAGTTTGAAGAAAAAGGTGTTTGAAAAATAATGCAGTACAAACTGAGTTTCTCCTTTTCTCTGCAGCAACTACTCTAGGGCCTTTATTAGGAGGGTCTCAGTACATGTTTTCTTGAATTGAAATTTAACTATTCTTTTGTGTGAGGCTTCACCACGTTTCAAACTCACCTGCTCACCTTGAGGACTTGATCAAGCACAGATTTCTAGGCCCCACACTTGAGTCTCTGATACAGCAGGTGTGGGGCACACCTGAGAATTTGCATTTCTAAAATGTGCCCAGCTGATGCCGATGTTTCTGGTCCAGGGACCCACTTTGAGAATCACTGATCTAAATATGCTTCCCAAACCAGAGTGATCATCAGAATCCCCTGAGGAAGCATGTTCAAAATATGGATTGCTAGGCTTCACTGCCCAAAATTCTGATTTATCAGATTTGAGTTTGGGTCTGGGAATCTGTGTATCTAACAAGATGCCTGAATGTTCTTGGGATTTCTAGTGTCACTCTTTTGGGGGATCCATGAGTGTAATGACATCCTCTGAGATATGAATGCTGCTCTATATTCATAATGTTAGTGCTATATTCATGGAATAATTGATTCGTGGGTTTGGAAGAGATCTTCTAGTTATTATTTAGTTGTCAAAACTCAAATGACACCATGATGGGTGAATTATTTAATTTTTTAAATCTTGGAGCCTAGGAATGAAAGGAAACAGTACAAGATAGGGCAAAGAGGGGAACAGCTATCTTTGAGGATGGTGTCTGAGGAAAAAGCTGTTGGAGGCGGCACAATTTGCCTCTAGATAATGGATCAGCACTTGGAAAATACTGATCCGATGTAACTGGTTTTATGCATCTTGGAGAAAACTACATAATCCTGCATATTATGTTTTCATTAAAATCTTCAGTTGCTGAGAAACCGATGAAAATTAAAGAACTGTCCTTTTCTTCAGAAATTGGAACATAATGGCAAAATAGTTTTCACAATGACAGAAATGTCAGGCTCTAGTGAACACTGTGTAAAGCTTTTAATTTAAAATTTTATTTCTTGCATTGTGAGGCTGTAACAGAAATGTTCGGCCGTGTAATCTTCTATTGGCTGTACTGTGAGGAGAGAGTCTAGGCTCATTGTAAGCTCCTACCAGCCCTGGTGTAGTCAGGTGGGATATCAAGTTCACCTGGCTGAAGGGCTGAACAAAGAGCCTGGTCTCAGCAGCTGCTTCCACAGAAACAATATTTGACACATCTTCCTGTCCATTCTCCATATGAATCCAGAAGAGGGAATGAGAGGCCACATGATGCAGTGGAGAGAGAACTGGATTTGGAGCCAGACAATTTAGGGTCACGTGAAACCTAGATGTGACAGTCACGACCACCATGCTAGGCTGTTTCCTCCACTGCAAAATTGAAGGGGTTTTGT
>NW_007735627.1:44637-58995 GCF_000696425.1 Galeopterus variegatus
GCTGAACAAAGAGCCTGGTCTCAGCAGCTGCTTCCACAGAAACAATATTTGACACATCTTCCTGTCCATTCTCCATATGAATCCAGAAGAGGGAATGAGAGGCCACGTGATGCAGTGGAGAGAGAACTGGATTTGGAGCCAGACAATTTAGGGTCACGTGAAACCTAGCTGTGACAGTCACGACCACCATGCTAGGCTGTTTCCTCCACTGCAAAATTGAAGGGGTTTTGTTGGTATCAGATGACTCTTATACAACAGCACTTTGTAAACCAGCAAGCATTATACCCACTTATGGGATTGCTAATATGCTCACTAATATATAGACAAGATTCATGTCTGGAAGTCCAGAAGCCCTTGTCTGGTGCAGAGTATGCAATCAGTACATGATTGTTGAATGAAAACTGAGCGAATGAAATGAGAGGAAGAAAATTTATTGGTTTAAAGGAAATATGTTAAATGCTTTATAGAGCAGAACTAGACTACACATAAGAAATGAATCAAGTCTGTGTTTGCAGAAGGGCTCATTTGCTTCTTTGCAGGTTTGTGATTTGGAATTTGTTTCTTAGATGCAGAAATTTACTTTTTTTTTTTATCCCTATGAACTTGCCTCTGTTGATAATTGCATTAATACCATATTAAAAAACTCAGGAGTCTTATTGGCATCTCAAATCTACTTTATCTAGGGTAAGAAAAGTCCTCCTTTAAGCCGTTTTATTGTTTAATGCAAAATTAAAAGGAATCTGGTATGATGTAATTTGCATATTGACATTTCTGCAGCCTATAAAGGAGTCTGCATTCTCACTCATTTTGCATGGGTTGGTTTCACTGGGTGCTGAGGGGACACACAGGAGAAGTGGATCTTCAGCATGTGCCCTTAGCTAGATGCCTGAATAACTAGAAGGATAACAAGTGCTTTTACAGAAATGTAGATGTATAAGGTATCCTCAGCATGAGCAAAAAGTACAGACTTGAAACACTTCCATGTTTGAAGGTATTATTTTAATATAGGGTTGATTTCTCAAAACCCATCAAATTCGTGTTTATTTACTTAAAGAGCTAGGTGCTGGGGAAATAACCATGCATAAGACATAGTCCCTGTCCCCAAGGAGTATCTGTTTTAGTGGGGAGGACAGGCAACTTAATGGGCAGTTACGGGGCATGTGCTAGCACCTGATGCTGTGGGACACCAGCCTGGGGAGGGGCCATGACAAGGAAAGCTTGTCAGAGGAAGTGAGATCTGTGCTGAGACCAGAACGATCAGGAGGAATTGGAGTCCAACGACCTGTGAGAGTTGATTCCAGAAGATGAGTGAGCTGGTCAGGTGGAACCTGAGGGTGAAGCACCTGGCGATGAAGACTGAAGTGACTGTATGTGGAAGACAAGAGAAAAGAAAAGGCTGGGACAGCCATGGTGGCCATGCCCCAGCCTCAGTTACAAAGAAGAGTGAGAAGCCTGTGAGCAGAGACAGGTGGCAGAGCAAGAGCACAGAGCAGAGCAGGACAGCGAGGGACGCCTGTGGCCCAGAGAGATGGTGCTGCCTTACTTCCCAGTGGCTGTGCAGTCTGATTCCCAAGATGCTTGGTGTTGTGGTTATTTCCTGCCCTCAGCTTCTACGAGATTCCTCTATTCTCAAATCAACCTCATCTTTACTTGAACTAGCCTGAGTGGGTATTTATCCCTTGTAAGCCAGAAGACCTTTTTTTGTTTTTTTCAAACATGATAGAAGATTATTTCTTTCTCATGTAGAAAAGCCCAGAGATGAGTGGTCCAGTGTGGAATGGCATTCCATAGTGATAGAGATTGAGGTTCCTTCTATCATTTTGTCCTGCTGTGAGTGACTTCCTTTCCTAAAGTCACCTCATGAACCAGTGTGGCTGCTCCTGCCCCAGCCATCACTCCATATTCCAACCACAGAAAAGAGCAAGAGGGAAGGAGAATGTAAGACAGAAAATCTTGAACTTAGTGGGAGGCCAGCAAGAAACTCCTCTGGTGTCTCTTTAGAAACACTTTGCCTTCCCTGTTTCTAGGAGCTTCAGGGCTCCTGTTGAGTGGAATCCCTAGATGCCTCCCATGGTTCACCTCTGGTCTGGACCTTCTACTCTGCTCCCATGTGTTCCAGAGACTCTTCTATGCCCTCCTGGAGGAACAAATTACTGAGGAGCACCACCCTCTATCCTATCAACTCAACTGAGAATTGCTTGTAGTTTACTGCTACTAGCCCTGTGGCCTGGGGTTTTCGACCAGTTCCCAATCAGCCCAGCCTTGGTTTTATACCACTCTCCTTAAATGAGTCTGCTTCACTTCACAGTTTCATCATTTGCTCCTAGCACTTTTCAGAGACCATGGCCTGAGACTTTGGTCCTGATATCTGTGTGGACATTGCTGGAATCTGCCATGACTCCATATGAACTTGATTTATGATTGTCATCTGCTCTCAAGGTGACATTGTTGCAGCAATATTGCCATTTGACCTTTGCAAAGTCACTAGGAGACTAAATCTTAATAGTACCACTATTTTCCCAGTTTAACTTTTGAATGCCACTTGGTTGAAGTTATTAGAATAAAAATTCCCAAATACATAAAGTGCTACATTTGCTTTTATTTATTTTTTTCTTCTCAAAGTAAAAATTTTAAAAAGGTAATGGTTATAGGTCACTGTGCCATGTATGGTAATGTCAGTGAGTGGGGTGTGGATGAGTGGGTGGAGGAGGACAGCCATAGTGAAGCTAATGGGAAACCCCAGTGGGATTGGGATGGAAATAAATCCCATTGTTTGCAGGAAGGGGGAACCCCTGCCCAGCAGAAGCTGTGATTTCAGTATCCATAATTAACTGATTTTAGAGCCCAGAAGTGATGAAGAATTGACCAATAACAGAACCTAGGTCTTCTGGCTGTTGAAGTGACTCAAACTTCTGAGATAATCAAGAAAACACTTGCTCTTCTAACTCCACACACACCATCTACTCTGCTAGAAAAACAAGAATTAGGCAAGACCCTGGGCACATCTCGCCTAGTCCGCCAAATGGTCTGAGCAGATATTCCACTGCAGCATCCTTGAGCAGAAAGCTTCTTTCCATAATCCCAAACTCAGGTTGCCAGCAAACAAACTTATCCTCTTCCCCCCACAACTTGAACTCCTTTTCCATACACTATTCTGGCAAATCACTACCACTTTTCAGTCACCTAAGTCAGAAACAGGAGTCATCTTTGACAATTCCCTTTCTTTCCTTGTATGTTGGTGTCAGAATTCTGGTTTTGTTCATGTGTGTGTTTTGTTTCTTTGATGCAGACTTTCTCCTCTTCCGTTATTTTTGTTATCACTGTTATTTTGTAAGACCTGGGGGCCCTTTGAAGCATCTGTGCTAACTCTGGAGTGGTGAGGGCAAAAATAGAGGGCAGCCTAGGCAGGCTGGTGAGATCACCAACTCCTTGAGAGTAGAACAGAAGGAGCTGGGGCAGGGTGAGGCACTACACGCTGGTCTTAAAGCTCATTGATATTGAGACTGGTGTCCTTGACAAAGTAGACATTTTTCTTCTTCACAAAGAAGGCAACTTCTATAGAACAGATCAATCTATTGTGTTGTCCTTATAGAAACAAGGTTTTTTCTTTTGTCTTTTTTCCGTGTCCGGCAACGGATCGCAACCCTCAGTGTTGCCCCCGTACCAGACCGGGGACAAGCAACGGGATCGCAACCCTCAGCATTGCTCCCGCGCCTCGCTCAGCCAGTGAGTGGGAACCGGTCTGCATATGGGATCCGAACCCTCGGACGGGAGAGCCGCCGCGCTTCCCAAGCGGCGCACTATCCAGTGCGCCACCGGGCTGGCCCAAGGTTTTTTTTTTTAAGTGAAAGAATCAGAGGACTCCTTTGATTTTTGAGCAGTAATTCTGATAGATAACAAACCACTGCTACTTGACTTTCGTTTTTGTTTTATTTTCATATGTACTTTTCGCAGGCACACTCCTATGACAAGTGGGTATTTGGGCCTCCTGTTATTTCTTGGTGAAAAGTTTTCTCAAAGGCAAAAGAAGACAGCCTGATTATCTTTTTTAACTTAATTCATCCTGGATTTTTAAAACCTGTTATTTTTCTTGATTAAAATAATGATTTGAATTTGAAGAGCCAGACAACTTAATTGAGTACAGCGGGTGAATGCCAACCGCCCACAGTCTCGTCTTCACTTTCCTTCAAGTATTTTGGTGATGAATCTCTTTACTTTTTCCCGGCTAACCAATGAAAATGCATCACTAGGTTGTTTAATTCCTGCCTTATTTTTGCTGTATATTGTGTTTTGTTGGCAAGATGTTGATAGCTTTCCTCACATTAACAGAATTTATAGTACAAAATTGCTTTTACTTTATAAAAAGAGACCTGGCAGGGTGGAAATTTTAAGCTGATCACTTAGTTTCTGAAATTTCAGCAGAAACAAACAAGATGATTAGTTTGAAGTATAATTTACAATCCATTAGTTAAAAAGAAATACTTGAGTGACTGATTACAGCTACCTCAAACAGCTCGCCTAAAATGTAATTCAGTTTTGGAATGATTCTAAATGGCTTCTGTATTAGGTTCTCCAGAGAAATAGAGCCAGTAGAATATACGTATACATATATGTACATGAGAGAGAGAGAGAGAGAGAGAGAGAGAGAGAGAGAGAGAGAGAGGGGAGATGTGTATTACTCTGTTTTTGTGTTGCTATAACAAGATACCTGAGACCAGGTAATTTTTAAAGAACAGAGGTCTATTTGGCTCATGGTTCTGGGACAGCTGCATCTGGCGTGGGCCTCAGGCTGCTTCTAATCATGGTAGTCCAGTCTGTGGGTACAAGCAGATCACATGGAGAGAGGAAGCAAGAGAGAGAGAGGAGGGAGGTGGCAGAATCTTTTAAACAACCAGCTCTTCCAGGAACCAATAAAGTGAGAACTCACTCACTACCCCACTTCCAGGGACAGCATTAATCCATTCATGAGGGATCCATCCCCATGACTCAAATATCTCTCAGCACTGCCACATCGGGGATCAGATTTCCACATGAGTTTTATTTATTTATGGCAAGACTGCTTCCTAGGTGCTGTTGTGAACTCCCACTAGGAGGCACATAGTATCTGGTTGTCTTTCTTATTTTTTGCAGCATTAAGATTGATCACTGGGTTCCGGTGTTGTCAGCCTAATCCATCTATTAAATGCCCCACCAGCTCTACATCTTACAAATTCAGTAGCCATTACCCTAGATCCATTATTTGAAGAAGGAGAGATTGTTATATTTTAAAAATAATTTTTAGAGTCAGGATATGACTTAATGACAAAATTATGTGGTTTTTCTGCAAGTTTCTTGTAGTTTGACCCTAGATTTTAATGCAAAGTCACAGGGAATCTTGAAATAGCTGGTAGACACATAGCATTGGTCTAGATGTTCTGTATGAAAGCAAGCCTGGAGTAACGCATGAGTCAGTGAGGAAAACAGCACCAAGTGGAAAAAGAAAAAGGTAATATCTAAAAAAATAATAATAACAAAGCTGGAGTCAGTGTATACTGCATTGTTTGTACATTAATATTTTTATAAAGAATAATATCATAGTGAGAATACCACTGAAATATTCCCATCCTCATATCCTTTAACTCATTTAACTCTTAGCATTTGAGGGTGGGGGAGTGAATAATTCAGTTCATTGACTCCTACATTCATCATCGTTGGTGATTTTCCACTGCCTACCCTGGAGTACTAGGAGAAAATGAGAGATCAGGTAGGAAAAGCTGGGAATGATAATCCAAATCTATAACTGTGTTTGAAGATGACTCATAGATAAATTGATTCTTAAATGTGAAAGTCAAATTAGAATTATCTGGTCTGATGTCTTTTCCAACTCAGGAATCTGTCCAAAAGGATCTCTGATAGGTGAGAGTTGTCTTTCTCTTACACTCGGCTCTTTTATTAGTCATCCATTCTTTCTTTTACTATTGGCTCATGTGCTCTTTGAGGGCATGGGATTTGTCAAATTAATCTGTATATTCCTCATAGGGCATAGCACTATTTAACTTACTACAGATGCTTACTAAGTGTGCGCTGACTGATTAAAAATTAAATACATACATTTAATGCTTTTCCGGCTCCAAAGGGGAAGGGTTCTGAGGATGCCCTCCACCTCATCCTAGCACATAATCACAGGCAGAGACAGGAATAAGACCGCTCAAGCTCTCCCTGCCTCCACCCATCAACCTCCATCTCCAGGTCCACTTGGCCTTTCTTACCAGTGATGTCAGCAGTTAGTGATATGCTCTAGGCCGGCTGGTTAGCTCAGCTAGTTACAGTGCAGTGTTGTAACACCAAGGCCAAGGGTTCAGATCCCTGTACCTGCCAAAATATTATTAATAATAATAAATAATAATAATAATGATAATATGTCTGAAGGCTAGCTCTTCCACTTGTGAATTTTATTCCCCCCCTTGACAAATTTGGAATTTTTAAAAAATTAAGTTGAGTTTTTAATTTCAGTATTCCACGCATTATTAAAGTGAACATAACAAGCTCATTAATCCCTCCTTGAGCTTTTTTTTTTTTTATTCCTTTTTGTCTTTTTTACTGACCGGTAACAGGATCACAACCCTCGGTGTCGCGCCCGTACCGGGGACCGGCAATGGGATCGCAACCCTTGGTGTTGCGCCCACACTGCGCTCAGCCAGTGAGCAGGAACCGGTCTCCACATGGGATCCGAACCCTCGGCGGGAGCGCCGCCAGGCTCTCAAGCGGTGCACTCTCCAGTGCGCCACCAGGCCGGCCCCTCCTTGAGCTTTTTAAAAATTCTGTTCCCACATGCCAGATGAACAGCACATCATGAGAAGCTTGAAGGCCAGTGGACAGAGGGGTTATAGTGAGATGGGGGATGGAGGGGCAGAGGTCAGAAGTCACAAACCAGCTATGTTCTACCAGGTGGGCCAGAAACCTAGAGCATAATGTCATAGAAGCAAGTGAGCCTGCACTTAGTGGGAATTCTAGGGCATTCCACAGGCTTCTACTGCCACATGCCACCCAATAGATTAATCCTTTTCCCATCATTCAATATCGTTGCTGAGGGTCACCAGTAGATTCCTAGTGTGGCACATAGTCCAACCTGCATAAGTTATGGTACTTTCATCCCCAAAGCTTCTCATGTTTAAATTACTGTCCTGAGGGCCGGCCCGGTGGCGCACTGGATAGTGCGCCGCTTGGGAAGCGCGGCAGCGCTCCCGCCCGAGGGTTCGGATCCCACATACAGACCGGTTCCCGCTCACTGGCTGAGCGAGGCGCGGGAGCAACACCGAGGCTTGCGATCCCGTTGCCGGTCCCCGGTCCGGTACGGGGGCGACACTGAGGGTTGCGATCCGTTGCCAGACAAGGAAAAAGACAAAAAGACAAAAAATAAAAATAAAAAAAATAAAAATAAATAAATTACTGTCCTGAAAACATTTCCCAAAATGAGACACCACCCACCCCCAGTGGTTTTCTCTCTTTTCTGCACCTCCCTTCCTACTCTGTGGGTGCCATAGTGCCTCCATTACATATTACCCACTAAAATCTCTCACAAGTTTTATTCTATTCTCATTTCCTTGTTTTTTATTAACCACACACATCTAATAGCTCACTTCTCTTCATCACCCCCTCTCTTGTCCAAGCTACCTTGGCTCCTTGCATTTGCTTCTGCCTCCTTCCTGCACATTCCTCACCTAAAGTCACCATTATCACTGTCAAACAATGACTGTTCAGCCACATGTTCCCTTTCACCACCCATACCCCAACCACCACCACAGTCTCCTTCTGTGCTTTCCTGTTGCTCTTTGGATAAAGCCTCAAGCATTTATCTTTGGCTACAATTGTGTGATCTGCCTAGGCTGACTCTTCAATGTCATCTCACACATAGCTTTCCATACTCCACCCACCACAGAATTCATGCCCTCTACTTGGAATGTCCTTTGACTGCTCAGCTCAAATGTCTCTTTCTTAGGGAAGACTTATCTGACCAAGGCAGGACCATATCATATGCTCATAAGGAATTTTTGTTTTCATGGCAATTATCTTTGTAACATATTTATTATGTTATAGATATCATATATCTGTAAGCAAATTATTATATATATTTATTTTTAACCATTTTCTTTTTGTGTACTATTGCCTGGTCAGCACCTAACATAGTAACTAGTCCATAGCAGATGTACCAAAAAATGATGAATTTAATGATCAACTTAAATGAATCAATTCAATGAATTCTGTCTTCCCTTACCTTCCCCTTCATGATTATATTAATAGCTCCAGAAATGTTTGTACAAATGAAGTGATTATGAGCTGTATTTTAATTATTCTTTATCTTATTTCTACCTCCTGGCCTTCTACTTGTGGCTACTTCTACCATTATTCTGTGGTAGTATTGGAAAGTTGTCAGCATCCCTCTGGGAGAGACCATAAAGGACAACTGGAACTTAACCACCATCTTTTCATTGGTTGCTCATGTAGAGCCTGCAATGCTTAACACTCTTCGAGGAGATTTTCTCAAAGTGCAAATGAACTTTCTGCATTTAAAAAAATATGTTTTACTCATGTATTAGTCTGCTAGGGCTGCCATAACAGAATACCACAAACTGAGTGGCTTAAACAGCAGAAATTAATTTTCTCAAAGTTCTGGAGGCTGGAAGTCCAAGACCAATCTGCCAGCGCTTGGTTTCTGGTGAAGCCTGTCTTCCTAACTTGCAAGTGGCCATTTTCTAGTTGTGTCCTCACATGTCTTTTCTGTGTGCCATGCACTCCTGGTGTCTCTTCCTCTTCCTATAAGGCCATCCATCACATTGAATTAGGGACCCACCCTTATAACCTCATTTAAGCTTAACTACTTCCTTAAACACACTGTTTCGTGTAGAGAGCCATATTGGGGGTTAAGACTTCAACATACAGATTTGGGGAGGACACAATTCAGTCTTTCACAATGCTTTAACACTTCCTCCAGGGGGCTGGGTCTAAATTGAATTTACTCTCCTAACTATAAAACTTTCTGTTTCTCTTTTAACTTTTACTGATAGGTGACATCTATTTTAAAAGGCCGTAAAAGGGATTAAAAGATTATGACCCTTTTGTAGCATTTTTTTCTCTGTTTCTACCAACTCTGGGAGAATTGGATCAAAAGTTTGAAATTAGCATATATGAATTATTTTTTTCATGATTGTCAAAATTTCAAGTTAAATATTTGACTTAATATAATGATAAATAACATAATTTTAAGTACTAAAATACAGATAAAAAGATGTAAATAGAGTAAAAGCAGGAATAAATTCAGAGCTGACTTGCATACAAAATAATATGTATTTCTGAAAATTTTTGTAAAGTGCTTAGAACATACTTACTTAAAAGCAACCCTGACATAAGTATTTCTGTAAATCCATTTATAAGTAGGCTTTTTAAAATGATATTTAAGAATCATCTAATAAACTCTTGCATACTAATTAGTTATGTGACTGAAAGCTGAAATTTTACTTTCTTAGTAATTCAGACCCTGATCGCCTTATTTAAAATGCATTCATGTCCCTTCTCCCCAACTTCCAATTTTTCTTTCATTGCTTTATTTCTTCCATAACACTTATTTTCTGAAATACGATATAATTTGTGTATGTTGTCTATTGTCTGCCTCCTTCAACAGGAACGTAAGCTCTATGTGGTCAGGGTTCGTCTGTTTTGTTCTTTGCTGAATCTCCAGCCTTCAGAGCAGCACTTACCACACAACAGGCATTCAATATACATTGACTAAACAAATAAAGTAGCAACAAGTCATGTATCTGTCCAATTGGATTTTGATAGCCAGACCTTTTCTTTTTAATGTAAAGCAAATATAACCTATAAAGTAGTGCATCAGAATTACCTGGAGGGCTTGTTACAGTACAGATGGTTGGACTCCACCCCTAATTTTCCAATTCTGTAGATCTGGGATAAGGCATGAGAACATGCATTTCTAATGAGTTTCCAGATCCTTCTGATGCTGATAGTAGAGGAACCACACTTTGAAAAACACTGCTTTGTGAAAACCAACACTCAACAGCATCTTGAAATATTGGGAATGAATATGGATTTTTTGCATCTGGCCTTAGCTCATGGTTTGCTACATCTGCTATGTTGTTACTAAGCTGCAAGAGCAAATGTAGTGGAGCACTGGATTGGTTTGTCGTAAGTTGTTTCCTTGACTTCTTCCCTACTAATTAAGGAGATTGATGAATCTCCTTGCGGCTGGCACCTCATTCGGGCATGTTGAAGATGGACCTTCATCATGGCAGTAGACTGGCAGTAGATATAAGCAAGCCTTGGCCCTACCCAAAATGTCTTTGTTAACATGATGAATGAGTGAAAATTTCCCTTGGAAGGCTGGTATACCTTTTATTTTGGTGGAGTGTTTTTAAAAGAATCTCTAAGGCAGCATGAAAAAAAAATAGCAATGCATTTCAGTCACTGAGATGATAAGATTCAGCCCTTCAGTGGTGGCTTTCATCCTGAAAATTCCTTGCAAACATTAACTAATGCCTCAGGCAATACCTGGAAAAAACTTACACTCCCTATATTTTGTTTTTTTTCAGAGGTTGTAGACAGAGGTTTGGCTTCTATCACTTGTTTTTGTGGCCTGGCCTCCCTCTCTCTTGGTCTATTTTTACACTGAAAGACAGCTGGGAATCAGGCCTGAAAAGTGAGATTCCCCTGCTAGTTAGTAACCTCTGCAGCAGGTTATTTTCTGCCTCACTTGGTATTTCTGATAATCCTCTTTTTTGTGTGCAATGATTAGTTACTAAGGCAATGATCTTAAGGACTTTGCCTCTGTTTATCATCCAATAGGGGTGAATTTACAGGGAAATAGAGGTTCCGCTTCATGAACATTCTTCTCTTTTAAAAAAGAACAATAAATGAAATGTATGCAAAATTGTCAGTAAAATAAACACAACTCTGTTGACTTAGAAATTTTTCAGTAACATATTCAACATATTCACTGTATTGGTTTAAATTTATTTTATAACCACTAAAATTTTTAAAAGGTATGAAGTCCATTGTCAGAAAGAATATCTTTTGGGCCGGCCCAGTGGCGCACTGCTACAGTGCGCCGCTTGGGAGTGCGGCGGCTCTCCCGCCGAGGGTTCGGATCCCACATACAGACCGGTTCCCGCTCACTGGCTGAGCGAGGGGCGGGCACAGCACCGAGGGTTGCGATCCCGTTGCCGGTCCCGGTCTGGTACAGGTGCAACACTGAGGGTTGCGGTCCGTTGCCGGACACGAAAAAAGACAAAAAGGAAAAAAAAAAAGAAAAGAAAGAAAGAAAGAATATCTTTTATTGTATGAGAAAGCACATACAGAGAAGTCTGAGGATTAGGCAAAATATTTCTTTCATTTTCATTCATAGCAAATTCACCTTGACCAATAAAACAAGGATAACCCCTTTTTCTTCCTTCTTCCTCATTCACTTAATATTTTTTGAGTGCCTACTATAGGGTAGGTACTTATCTAGTTGTTGGGATTAGAGCAGTGAGCAAAACAAAGGTTCTGGCCTCAGGCATTTAGGAATAATCAATAAATAAAACTGTATGTGTGTATTAGAATTAAGTGCTGATAAATGCTTTGTAGATGTCAACACAGGGCCCTCAAGTAAGATGACACTTGGCAGAAGTCCAGAAGGAAGTGTGAGGGGAGTCACCTGGATATTTGAGGGAAGAGCATACCAGACAGAAGGAAGGTAGTTGCCAGTACCCTGAGGAAGGAACATGGTAGATACACTCAAGGAGCAATAGTGAGGTTGCTCTTGCAACTCAAGCTGCAGCAGAGAGTCAGGGGCAGGGTGGTACTAAATGAAGGCAGAGAGATACAGGAGTATACAAACACATACAGATAGTTCTCCTCTTTTTTTTTTTTTTTAACTTCCCCCAAACCAGTAGGTGGATTAACATAGGTAGGAGACTGAAAGAGTAGATGTTTGAATTCTATGAGATATTGTCCATGATTAGGTAGAAGAGATAAGATATATTAGCTTTTCTCTAGAAAAAAATAGGAGATTAAATATATGGATTGTTCCTAATTTGGATCATTTTTTTAATACCATTAGAAATTTAAGACCTCAAGCTTAGCTTCTTGTTTATCACAAAAGAGCTAATGTTGCATCTCTAGGGA
This sequence comes from Galeopterus variegatus, assembly GCF_000696425.1. Taxonomy (NCBI): domain Eukaryota; kingdom Metazoa; phylum Chordata; class Mammalia; order Dermoptera; family Cynocephalidae; genus Galeopterus; species Galeopterus variegatus. Next base: position 56,794 of record NW_007735627.1, read on the forward strand.
TTATGCCCCTTAATAGGAATCACAATGAGAATCTGCGTATAGAGCTTTGTCCATTCTATGTCTCTCCATCATATCCTGCTACTACTACCATTCTCCATGTTCTGGCTGAATTTGACCATATATTACATCATATAAATGGTAATTTAGGAATTTAGTATTGGATTAAGTCTTTTGTAAGAAATAAATTTTAAAATGAACTAATTTGCTGTTGACCATTATGATTGGATTAATCACCCCATTGGAATGTATGTACAGTAGAGATAAAGGGAATTAAAGCTACAAAGGCTGATTATACCATTTTCTTCTATGAACAATTAATGTTTATACCACAGGAGGATCATAGTCTGAACATGCACCAGGGTTTTCCTTGATGACTCTTGCAGATTTAAGCTGGACTAGGTATGTGGTTTTGCAATAAATGGTGACATAAATCAGGAAAACAGCCTGTCTAATTTTATTTGTTTGGAAGAATTAATGTCATTGGATCTATTTTTTATAGTTTGCTACTTCCCATGTCTTCTAATGTGGTTTCCCTGCATGATCAAAAGAAATATCATTGAATTTTACTCATGATTAATTTATTTGACATTGGTTTTTCATTACATTTTCATAGGGTACCTTGAGGCCTGGGGGGTTTTTTGGGGGTTTTTTTTATTATGCACTTTATATCATGTGGTGTAATTGTAAATGGAGAACCTTTGGTGGGCTTAACGGGTAGAAGAGATGACCTGATTTGCCTAACAATGACCAAAACAATAATATGTCCTTTGCTCAAGGTATGAAGCAGTGGTGTCCACCTTGAAAAGGTGATTTGAGGACTTTTTTTTCCCCAGTAGAGATGACCATTTGTTCCAGCCCATCCATCCATCCATCCATCCATCCACTCATCCATCTTCTCTCATATCATTCTCCTCATAACCAACACAAACAATAGACTACAGCTTTGGGACCTGGGAAACAAAACAAGTTTTCAGGCCCACATAGGGAAAAATCTGCAGCCTGACTAATGGAGCTGACTACCAGTGACAACTTGGTGGAAACAGAGGGGGAGAGGTGGGGATAATGCAGACACTCACTTAGGAGGCGCTGCATCCGTCTCAGGATCTCCCTCCATGCCTGTTGTCAGCTTTGCTCTTGATCTGCCTCCATGCTGGTCTACATCACACAGAGATTGTCAGTCAAACATCTGTCAACACACACATGCATGAACATACATACATGCACACGTAATATAATGACATTATTTACCTTTGTACTTATATCCACACCTCATTGCAAAATGGATTTGGAGCAGGTTAGAAAAATGCCTATAGAACAATAGGATAGACCATTGTGTGTCCAAAGACATGCAGAATGAAACTGCTCGTGCTCGGTGTTGCCGGGAAGACACCTTGTATCTAGATCTGATATATTAAAGTTTTATAAATTTTTATGGCACATAGTTTCCTTTGGAAAACTTTTAAATTCCAGAATAAGCAATTGCGAAACTTGATAGAATAAATAACAGATTTTAAGCCAAAATTTTTTTAAAAAAGGTCTTACCTGGAGAAACAGTACTAACACATTTTGTAGTGATGGTTCCACGACAAAATTGATTGTGTTCTCTTTTCTGGCCTACATTTCTCTTTAGTTCCCTCACTATCCAAGAACCACACTTTTTATTCTGTGACATAAGTTAACAAATATTATTTACATGTTGTTACATGTTGCTATGGTTTGAATGTCTCCCCAAGCTCATGTTGAAGCTTAATCCCCAATATAGTATTTGAAAATTAGGGCCTTTAAGAAGGTGACTGGATCATGAGCGTCCTGCCATCATGAATGGATTAATCCATTAATGCATTAATGGATTAATGGGTTATCATGGGTGTGGACTGCTGGTTTTATGAGGACAGGAAAATGCACACTAGTCTGTGTGCTCTGCCCAGCCTTCACTATGTGATACCCTGTGTCACTATGGGACTCTGTAGGAAGTCCACACCAAGAAGAAGGTCCTCACCAGATGTGCCTCTGCACCTTGGACTTCCCAGCTTCGAAAAGTGTAAGAAATAAATTTCAGGGCTGGCCAGGTGGCGCACTGCTACAGTGCGCCGCTTGGGAGTGCGGTGGCACTCCCACTGAGGGTTTGGATCCCACATACAGACCGGTTCCCGCTCACTGGCTGAGCGAGGTGCGGATGCAACACCGAGGGGTGCCTGCTGT
>NW_007735627.1:59995-67777 GCF_000696425.1 Galeopterus variegatus
GGGCCGGCCCGGTGGCACACTGCTACAGTGCGCCGCTTGGGAGTGCGGTGGCACTCCCACTGAGGGTTTGGATCCCACATACAGACCAGTTCCCGCTCACTGGCTGAGCGAGGTGCGGGCGCAACACCGAGGGCTGCAATCCCATTGCCGGTCCCTGTCCGGTACAGGCGCGACACTGAGGGTTGTGATCCGTTGCCAGACACGAAAAAAGACAAAAAAAAAAAAAAAAAAAAAAATAGAAAGAAATTTCATTTTCTTATAAAGTACCCAGTTTTAGGTATTCTGTTATAAGCAACAGAAATTTGACTAATACATATGTAGAGACTTTATAGTCCATATACCACATGCCAGGGTGTTCTTCCATGGGACCACTGCAGTCATATAGAAGGCTGTCACCAGGACTTGACCTGGGCATGGACACTGTTACTCTGTATCTAGACTAGACCTCAGTGAGGCCTCTGGGTTTTATGCTTAGCCAGTTCACTGCTGTTTTCTTCTACCTGGCGCAGATTTAGTTGACTTCTCCATCTGCCGGCCTATCACTTATGTGAAAACTTTCTGCTGTTTCATTGACACATTCTTTAACTCCGTAGTTATGGCACAATCCAAATTTGAGATTATTTTAAATCATTTTGAGGGGGTGGGGATGGGGGTGGGTATTGACTCAGTGTTGGAAAATATAGAACATGGATTTGCACCTTGTCTTAAAAAAGAATATATTTGAAAACTAACTCCATTGCTCCATCCCAGATATTTAGATCATTGCTTTGCTATGTAATGCAAATTGTCACTTACCTCTGGTCACTATCTTTTCATCTGATAGTCTTACTTCAAAGTCATGACCACTGATTTGAAGTGGGCCCTTGGTACTGCCATGATATCCTGCCCATTACCCTGGTCCATTCACTCTTCCTCATTCTTAGACAACCATTTCACACCTTCTCCTTGCTCCTTAATCTCCAACACATGTGACTCTTAGCTGATGATCCTGCTTTCTTTTTCACTGAAAAATAGAAACAATAAAGAACAGGACATTCACAAGCTCTTGCCACCATGTGTCCCAGCTCCCCTGCGTCTGGACCACATGCCCTTGCTCCCTCTCAAGCTGTAGAGCCCTTTCCCTCTCACTTGCTCACACACCCTGTATCACCACTTTCCTTGCACTTACTGAACTGTTGCACTAACATACACACATGTGGTGATATCTTACACTTGTAAAAACCCTCCCTTGACCTCACATCTCCCTTCAACTACCACCTCATTTCTAATTCCCTCTTTTACAGAAAACCTTCACAGTCATTGTATATTCACATTGTCTGTACACCTCTCATTTCCTTCCTTCTCGAATGTTCTTCAGGCAGGCTTGTTTTCGCCACTCCATGAAGGTAACTTTACTGAGGTGATCAACGATCTCCTTTTCAAATCCGATGGCCCATTCTCAGTCTCACCTTGACCCTTCAGCATCACTTGACTCAGTTCACTTTTCTTTCCCTTGAAACACTTCTTTCCCTTGTCTTCACTCTCCATTTAGGTTTTGTTTGGCCTCACTGGACACCTTTTTTGGGTAACATACTCATTTCCTTGAATTCTAAGTGGTGTAGCATCCCAGAGTTCATCCATGGACTTCTTCTAACCTCTAAATGATCTTTCTATCTCTATGAGGATCTCATGCAGTTCTCATGGCTTTAAACAATACCTGTATAGTGTCAACCTCAACATTTATGTCTTCAGCTTGGACCTCCCCAAACTCCTGACCCATATCCAACTGTCTGTTACTTCTCCTTTTGGATATAAAATATGTATCTCAAACTTGATATGTCCAGCACTGAACTTCTGATTCCCACCACCCCAACCTGCACTTCCTGAAATCTTTCCCATCAAGTACTTACCAAGCCCATTGTCCCAGTTTTTCAGACCAAAAACCTTGGATTTTCATAGATTCCTATTTCTCTTGCTTATTACATCAATCCATCCTAAATCCCGGTGGTTCTTTCCTTAAAATGCATTCAATCTTTCAACCTCCATCACTACCACCCTAATTCAAGTCACTATTATTTCTTGCCTAAGACAGTTTTCTAAAGTGGTTGATCCATTTTACATTTCCACAGCAGTGTGTGAGTTCCAGTTTCTCCAGATACTACCTAACCAATGCTTGCTCTTATTCATCATTTTCATTTTAGCTAGTCTAGTGGGAATGAATTGCTATCTCATTGTGATTTTAAGTTTAACTTCCATCATCATTAATGATGTTGAGCAGGTTGACCAGGTTGTTTAACTGCAATTTGCCCCTTGCCCGTGCTTCCCTCCAGATACTCTTTACCTGTTCTATCCCTATTGTTTTCATAACACTTATCACCTTCTAACATGATACAAAATTTACTTATATTTATTGCTTATTGTGTGTCTCCCTGATAATCTCCCTTCCCACCTAGAATGGTTTCAGGTAATTTTTCTGTTTTGCTCACTGATGTACCCTAGTGAATGTGGAATTGAACATGGTATTCATTTGGAATTGAATGTATATTTGCTGGAAGAATGAATGACCAGTTGCCCTTCATTACTATTGCTGAGCACCATTTCTGACAATGGAAACATTCTCAAGAGGACTCACACAAAAGAAGTGAGGTGGAAGGGCTTTGACCACTCTTTCTCTTGATCATCCATCTCTCCTTGTACTTTCTGTGTCTGTCATAAGCAGAGGCCAGGTCTGAGTAGCATGATTAGTCACAGTTAGTAGTTACATATATAGCTGTATATGCTGAACCATATGGTGATTCTCACTTAGAGAACTTGATGGAAATGAAAAATTACCATAAAACTGGGAAAGAATTCGAGTATAGCAGAACTACTTTTATGAGAGTGGGAGGGATATACATATGCAGGGCAATGCCTCTGCAGATTTTAAAGAAAAGATAAAATACTAGATATTACGCTATGTGTGGCAGATAAAGATAGTATGAGACCTGCTAGCTGTTTTGGGAAGCTTAGCTTTCCCTACTTCCATTCTGTCCACTTCATCATGAATATAATCTAAATACGCCACTCTCCTGCCAAGTAATCATTATGATCTGTTTGTTCTCTATTAAGTCCATATTCCTTAGCAGAGCATTCAGGTCCTGCACCAGCTGGACCAGCCATCTTTCCAGTTTCAGTTCTTGTTTTTTCTCTTCACTTATCCAAACTTCCAGCAACACAAGGAGCAAAGTTCCAGGTTGTGGGCTCTTTCTTACATGGACTTTTCATTTCAGGTCTACTTGTCTTTTCTTTTATTGTATCAGCATTAAATTTTTCTACCACCACACTCCACCTGGTATACATTTACACACACACACACACACACACACACACACACACACACACACTCTTTTGTGTGTTTAAGAGTCTTATTTGCTTTACAAGACCTGATTCAATTGTCACTTCTTGGTGCAACATTCTTCCATGGTTTAAGCAGAATTAATTTCTTCTTTTTCTATTTTATTATGATACTTAATGCAGTCCTATTTGGATTTAAATTTTATTTATGCATATCTCCATCAAATATGAATTCTGAGCCCAGGGGTAGGATTATATTCTTTTTTCTTTTCCTTTTTTTTTTTTGCCTAACAATACCCCCAGTCTTTGCCTATAGTGCTTGTTGAATATTTATTAAATTGAAATAAAATAAAACTAAATCGAAAATAGTGATCCATCTTGCCTTGTACTTAGAAGATGTTGAATAGATTTTTATAAATTTAACTACAATGACAATGAAATACATTTTAACATACAATGATTTGTATCATAGGCACATTTACACAAATTCAACTATACTAGATTGATTTTAAAAATGAAAAGCAAAAATAAAAGGGAGAGAGAAAAAACAACTTAAACACTGTGAATAAATTTCTTGCTATTGCTCTTGGTGAGCAAAGTCCCAGGAGAGGGCAGGAGATGAGACAAGCGGATTTGTCTTTCTCTTAGTTTCAGTTCCTGTGAGCCATCATGGTGTTGCCTTCTTGCTGTGGTGAATGAGATTCTAGTGTTTGAAGATTTGCATTTTTCATAAAACATGGCCTCTGAGAAGAAAGCCAAATTCTTTATTTGGTACAGCCATCTGTCCCAGATCTGGAAGGTAAACTCTGTTTTGGGGGCGTAGCGTGTTCCTCTCCACCACCAAGACTTTCTAATAGCGTTTCAAGAGTAATTTTGACTCTACATGATTTGGCTTCATTCGCTGACTTTTGAAGACACACAAGGTACCACTCCACAGTAATCTGTTAAGTGGCATGGTACTAAGTATGGGTCATATTTCAAGTAGACTATCTAAATATATGGTCTGTCTAACTTAAAAGTAATAGAAAAAGTAGATAATCCCAAGTATAGCAACAAAGATAGCGAACACCTGTGGAAGATGAATATGTAAGAAAGGTCCAGTCACTGTCCTGATTGCTGTTGTGGTGAGGAAGATGCATGGATGTACTAATAAACACTTCGTAATGAATAATGATTTCTCACACAGAAAAGGGCAACCAGCTGTTCTTCACTGAGAACAAAACAGCAGGAGATGTTTAAAATATAGCATGAAGGGCCGGCCCGGTGGCGCACTGTTACAGTGCGCCGCTTGGGAGCGTGGCGGCGCTCCCACTGAGGGTTCGGATCCCACATACAGACCGGTTCCCGCTCACTGGCTGAGCGAGGTGCGGGCGCAGCCCTGAGGGTTGCGATCCCGTTGCCGGTCCCGGTCCGGTACGGGCGCGACACTGAGGGTTGTGATCTGTTGCCGGACACGAAAAAAGACAAAAAGAAAAAATAATAATAATAAAATAAAATATAGCATGAAGGCTTTATCTCAGATACAGAAAATTGTTCTGTCTGCCAGTCACTGAGAGGACTTCTTGAGAGAAGTTACAGAATCTCCTAATGTGAAATCATTTCTTTTTAACCTCATTCTGTCTAGAATCATTCCTCTCAATATTTTTCAAAGTATGTTCTAGAATTTTATGGACTGTTAAGGGAAGTTTCCCCCCCAAAAGATTCTGTTATCAAATGTATTTCAGAACCACTNTAATAATAATAAAATAAAATATAGCATGAAGGCTTTATCTCAGATACAGAAAATTGTTCTGTCTGCCAGTCACTGAGAGGACTTCTTGAGAGAAGTTACAGAATCTCCTAATGTGAAATCATTTCTTTTTAACCTCATTCTGTCTAGAATCATTCCTCTCAATATTTTTCAAAGTATGTTCTAGAATTTTATGGACTGTTAAGGGAAGTTTCCCCCCCAAAAGATTCTGTTATCAAATGTATTTCAGAACCACTAGGCTTAACAATGTTAAACAGATTTCTGTACTGAAGGGCTTCCCAGGGCCTTTGCTATGCTCCATGTTGTGTGAGTTTCTGGTAGAGACAGGGTCTTGTATAACAAAAGCATTTCTAAAATCTATTTGATCATGTAACCCATCTGTTTTAGAGGCTTCTTTTAGGGTTTGTGTTCTGTATGACTTTTTTTGGAGATATGTTAGCCCAGATATGTGAAGGTGGTAGATATATTAGTGGACTTTAGTGGAATGTTTAAAATTTTTCTCAGGTGACTATGGTTAACAATATTGCATTGCATATTTCAAAATAGCTACAAGAGAGGATTTTGAGTGTTCTCATGACAAAGAAATGATAAATATATGAGGTGATAGACATCCTAAATACCCCAATTTGATCTTTACACAATATCTATGTATTGAAACATTATGGTGTACCCAGAAATATGTACAATTATTATGTGTTAATTAAAAACACAAAAAAGAAACAGTTATAAGGCAGTGCAAAAAATTTTCACAATAGCATATTCCTACTTTCAAAAATAACAACAACATAAAACTCCACAGAGATCTATTTTTTAAAAATCACCTAAATAAGGATTCCTTTGAACCATGCATTTTCTATTTTTGGACATTTTCCAGTGAGCCACAATGGAATGACAACAATGAGTGTTTAGGACCAGAAGCTAATGCAATCTTAATCCTCATTCTGGTTTCTGAATACTTTGCTTTTGCTGTCAATGGTAGAGGCAGAAACTGTAATTATAAACATGCATGTTAATTTCTACTATAGTGATCAGTGTGGCCCTGAAAGCTCATAATAAAATGAGAGGCAACCTCAAGGCCATTTATAAGATGGTATAACATGGGGAGAAGAGTTTTACCTGAAGTCACTCACTCACCACTGTGTTCCATAACAACTTCCTCATGTAATGCCGAAGTACCACCTCACATAACTCTTCACAGACTTAGCTACCGCAGTGAGCTTTCACATTCTTGAGTGGATTTTTTTTTAAATAAACATAATTGGAAAGATATATTGGGGAGAAGTTACTTCTGCATCTGCTTAACTGTTAGTTTAAAGTGAGGCAGAAAAGTACACAGAAGGGACAGTGAGGGAAAGTCCACAAAAGGAGGTGGTATATTGTCTGTGTGGTGATTTACTTCAATATCGTGTTGAATGTTTGTGAGAATAAGTTAACTTTAATGTACAATCTAGAGGTGGTTGGTTAGCATTTGAAGTACCCAAATCAGGAGCTCAGGAGTCTGTGCTTCATAGGGATCTATATTAGTCTGAGTTCGTCAGAGAAACAGAATGTGTGTGTGTGTGTGTGTGTGTGTGTGTGTGTGTGTGTGTGTGTGTGTGTGTGTGTGTGTGTGTGTGTGTGTGTGTGTGTGTGTGTGTGTGTGTGTGTGTGTGTGTGTGTGTGTGTGTGTGTGTGTAAATATGAGAGAAAGAGAGAGAGTGATTTCAAGGAATTGGCTCACATGATTGTGAAGGTTGGCAAGTTTGAAATTTGTGGGGCATACTGGAAACCCCAGCAAGGTTTCTATGTTGCAGGCTTGAGGCAGAATTACTTCTGCTTGGGGAAACCTCGGTCTTTGGTAGTAAGACTTTCAACTGACTGGATGAGGCCCATCCACATTATGGAAGGTAATCTTTACTTAAAGTCTACTGATCGTAAATGTAAATTACATCTAAAAAAATAACTTCACAGCAACCTCTAGACTGGTGTTTGACCAAACAAATGGACACCATAACCTACCCAAGTTGACACATAAAATTAACCATCACAGAGTCTTCAGAAGAACTCTCAGTATAGTTATCAAAATCCACACCAGAGGTTTGTTCTTCAGTGTGAGGGTTGTTAGAAAATAATTTCATATTGTTGAAATAAGTAGTGGTCAGACCAAGTGATTGGCTAGAAAGGGTGTACGGGCATCATTACACTTAAAAGAAAAAGGTCCAATTCCAGCCAGCCCAACAGCATTATGGAGCTAGAACCCAAGCTCTGTTTTGTCCTGTGTCCCTGCAGGGAAGACTCTGTCGACTGACATGACTGGAAGGTAAGCTGAACCTGCCTCAGAGTATCAGTCAGTCTCCTCAGAGTAAATCTGCCATGCAAGGTTCTTGTATGAGGGCCCAAAGACAGAGTGGGGACTTCCCGAGCTCACAAGAGCATATGGTGTAGGACTCTTCGTATCTACTTCCTAATAAATGTTTGCATCCCAGCAGAATTTTGTCTGAGACTTGCTTTCATTGTTACATCCCATCTGGCTCCATCACCAGAGGCTACAGGTTTTACAAAGGCATCGATCCTTTTTAGATGGCCGCATTGGCTTAGCTTAGTTCACAATAGGAGGACTTTAGAATTCTACATTAAAAAGTGATCCATTGGGAGGAACCCTGGGATTTCCTCTCTATTGTAGTTGACTACAGTCTTTTGTTTTTATGTGGGTGACTTTGGTCAGTCTTCTGGCTCCTATA
>NW_007735627.1:68508-69411 GCF_000696425.1 Galeopterus variegatus
TAGTTGACTACAGTCTTTTGTTTTTATGTGGGTGACTTTGGTCAGTCTTCTGGCTCCTATAAATTTAGGTCCTTATTATGGATGAAATGCCTTTGTGTAGGAACAATTGAATGCCAAGAGTTATTGGAAAAACAATTTTACCCCTTTCTTTTACCTATTTGAATCTCCTAAAATTTTTAAAAGAATTTTTCAGGAAAACAATAGCTCTCAATTAATAAAACATGTTGGGTTTTCAATCTTATCTTTAATGTAATTTTAAACATGTGAATCATACCAAGCTTCCTTTCTTTTATATACACTTAAAAGATGTAGGTTGATGCTATTTGATAGAAAACAATCCTTTTAAGGACACCTTTGCCATGTCATGAAACAGTGAAAATAAATGTACAAATGTCTGAATTCAGAAAAATGCAGATATTTACACCACTTAGAAGTATATGACCTTTGCTACATTTTATTAGTCCATTAACATTTCCCATTTAAACTATCGAAGGTAAGTATTTGAATACACATTTGAAAGTGGAGAAAGCACTAGCTAATCAAGTGAGATTTCTCTGAAAATAGTTCTTTAACCACCTCTTAAGAAGCTCAACAATCCATCATGCTTTATCACCATGTACTCAGAAGTGGGAAAATGGATCTTGTCAAAAGAAATACACTATATTTTGATTTAGAAGATATTTTGCTTTCGAATGAATACGTTGATTGATAACAGGAATCAACTACACTATTAATAGTAGCTCCCCAGAACTCAGTTATACAAATAAATCTCTTACATCTTTTTTAGCTAACATAGATGCTTACTAGATTTATCATTCTTTTTATAATGTGGCCTTGAGGAAAGCCAGGAATTTCTCTGCAAGTTTGTTTGATAAAACATGAATTCTGATCTGCCTTTAGGAA
>NW_007735627.1:69875-71898 GCF_000696425.1 Galeopterus variegatus
AGCCAGGAATTTCTCTGCAAGTTTGTTTGATAAAACATGAATTCTGATCTGCCTTTAGGAAATGTTGCTCTAAACTACTACTGAGTGAAACCATGAACTTTCAAGATTTTTTTTCTTGTTGATTTTAGATGATAGAATGAAGGCACTATAGCCTATATGTGAAAATTTGCTGACAGATGAATGAGAAGTCATTCCTCAAGTGAGGGTGACTCAGAAAATTTTGGTGGACAAATGTTTCCCTAAAGCAGTACTGAGCAATGATAGAAGGCTACTTGTGCGAGGCATATAATTTTATTCCTATGGAAATGTATATTCCATAGGAACAAAACTATTAATAATTCCATAGGAATAAAACTATTAATGCAAGCATCTAGTTTTCAAAGAAGTGCATTAGCTATCTTTTCATTTTTTCCATCTCTGTTTTCTGTACTTCATCAAAGCTAACTTCACTGTTGGCTCCACTTTCAAGTTTAAGCATTCTGGACCTCGTGTTCCATGGTGCACATCTTAGCTGAGCCTCACTCATCTCCTGTGCTGCCACCAGCACTAAGGTGCAGTGAATGAGGTGCAGGGCCTGGGCCTCCAGGTAGCTCTGGAGCTGTTGTGCTCCTTGCTGTCCCTGCTCATTGGATTGGTTCTGAGAGCAGGACGGGACTTTTGCTTAGGTTCCCTATCTTCAGTTCTCATGAGTTGGCTTGTCTAGCATTCATCCCCAAGCCATAGTCTTCCCTGAAGCCATGTGGGTCTGATGGGGGTCCTGTACTTCACCCAGTCTCTTGCTTGACCCTTAGTTTGCCCAGCTGGTTTTGGCTCTGTCACACATGGGTACATCTCTCTTAGAGCAATACCACTATTTAGATTTCCCTACTCCACCCGCCTGAGTGGAATACCCAGCACTGAATGCTGCGAAAGTGGGACTGAGCACCCCGCTGCCCTCCCCAGCTGAGTGTCTGTAACCGAGTGGAGTCCCCTCCCCACATATGTCTGGTCTCAGCTCATGCTCCCTTCCTGTTGCCTCAAAAGCCACATTGCCTAGATGGTTACTTTTATGTGTGAACTTGGAGGATGTTTTTGGATGAGATTAATATTTAAATCAGTGAACTTTGAGCAAAACGGATTGTTCTCCATAATGTGGAGGGCCCTCATCCAATCAGTTGAAGGTCTGAATAGAACAAAAAGACCAGTGTCCCTGAGCAAGAGGGAATTCTCTAGCAGGTGGTCTTTGGGCTTCATCTGCACCTTCTGTTCTCCTGGGTCTCAAACCTGCAGGCCACAGTGCAGACTTGGACTTGCCAGCATCCATAATCCCATGAGCTGGTTCCTTATAATAAATCTCTTTCTCTCTATATACACATCCTATTGGTTCTATTTCTCTGGAGAATTTTGACTAAAACACTGCCTTGTGTTGTAGTCCCTCAAATTGCAACACTATCATAAATGTATGTGTTTATATTTGCCTCTTGTATATATTCATGTAATTATTGTGGGAAAATGAGGCTCCACGTTGACTTGGATCAGAGCTCAAATCGGCTGTTTTATTTTCTGCAGTCATGGGAGAGTCAGCCAACATGCCATTTAACAAAAGACCTCAGGCCTTTGCAATTGCTGTTCTCTCTGTCTGGAAGCTCTTCTCCCTGATAGTTGGATGGTTTATTCCTACATTTTGAATTAGGTCTATACTCAAATGCCCCTTTTCAAAGAAGCCTTTTCCAACTACTGCCTAAAATAAAAATCTCTGCCATCCTGCAGATCTTTACCTTGATTGATATTTTTTCTTAGCACTTATAATTGCCTGACATTTTATTATGCATGTGTTAATTTGTTTGCCTTCTAATTCCCTGCTAGCATGTGAAGTCCATGGACTTTGCTTTGTTTGCCACTGTATTTCTGGTGCCAGTACAGTGACTTGCATAGATCAGATGTTTGGAAAATATTTGTTAAATGAAGGAAAGAAGGGGGCCAGCCCGGTGGTGCACTGCTATAGTGCGCCGCTTGGGAAGCGCGGCAGCGCTCCCGCCGAGGG
>NW_007735627.1:71946-73841 GCF_000696425.1 Galeopterus variegatus
TTCGGATCCCACATGCAGACCGGTTCCCGCTCACTGGCTGAGCGAGGCACGGGAGCGACGCTGAGGGTTGCAATCCCATTGCCGGTCCCGGTCTGGTACGGGGGTGACACTGAGGGTTGCAATCCATTGCCGGACACGGAAAAAGACAAAAAATAAATAAATAAAATAAATAAATAAATAAATGAAGGAAGGAAGGAAGAAAGGAGTGTTCTATAAAATGATAGAATAATTAACACAACGAAACTTGTAAGTTTATGCTCCATTTAATTTGAGTGAAGTCAGAATTCTGTAGCAAACATATGATTTTAGTGAAAAATATAGTTCCCTGTAATAAATATGTTACAAGGATAAGAGATCATGGTAAGATTACATTATTGGGAAATTTATAGAAAATTTTACAGAGGAAAGAATTGTGTATTAAAGGGAAACATTGCAGTTGTGATGACAAGTAATGGGGTATGTTTGGACTTCACATTTAAGAAGACCTTTGTCATACCTGGCAGATTTCCAACTGTGCTGCTTATTCACAGTGCCTCAGTGGTCACTGGAATGTGGACGTTCTCCAGTTTTCCCTTGCTTTGCTTATTGAGAAGGGCAATTTCAGAGCATTTGAATGCTTATGTTAAAATAATTAAGGCTGGCCAGTTCCTCAGCTGTTTAGAGAGTGAGCAGTATTATAACACCAAGGTCAAGGGTTCAGATCTCTGTACAGACCAGCTGCCAAAAAAAAAAAAAAAGAAAGAAATAAGGAGAGAAGGCTACTAGGCTACTAGTATGTAATTTTTTTTATTCGTAAGGTAGAATATTGTGGCTGGTGCACAGGCATGTGGGTGCTAGCATAGCAGGTGGGCCATTTGAAATAACAGGATAGACTAATTGGCAAGGATCTCAGATTGTTGACATGTAGTGTATCATTGCCTCTCTCTAATTATAGAATAGCTGTGTTGGCATTCAGCTGGCAAAGTGAAGCCGTGATGCCCCTCATTGAGACCCACAGGGTTAAGACATTCCTAAAACACCACGGCTGGGTCTTTGGCAGTCTCTACATCACTGAGTCTCATCTGCCGGCAGAATGCATTTCCACTAGATAACAGTCAAGCACTGGACAGACTTATATTGCTCCCACCTTTGAAAGTGGCTTTGGGGTCCAAAGCCAGCTGAGCTGCAGGAAGAGGACAGGCTTTGGAGTCAGCCAAATGTCAGACTGAAACCGGCCTTGCCTCTCACTGTTTGAATGAACGTGGCCAAACTATTTAATCTCTTGCAGCTGTAGTTTCTTCATCTCAAAAGTAGGAATAATTGTATTTATCTGGTAAGTTTGCCATGAGGGTTCAACTGGCATGCAGTTGAACCCATTGGGAGATGATAGTTTTTTCCTACTCTCCACCAGTTGCCCCTTATTGTTTTGTTTTTATTAGTTTGTTTATTATTCGATTTGTTTGTTTTTCCTTTGACATGTCTAAGTCTATTCCTCATAGCACACATAGAATTTATAATTTGGAAATGACCTTATAGTTCATCTAGGCCAATTCCTTCCATCCCCCTTTTCTACCTTACTCTTAAAACACACTCACACAGAGATTTCCACTTTCTTTTGCCATTTCCCATTTCTGGTCATAACCATGGATAACTATGGTAAAGAAACTTCAGTTAGATACCCCTCTTATCTCCACAAAGCCCCGTAATGATTTCTTTTCAAAATGGAAAAAGATTTATTCATGTTTATAATTCACTAAAATCCTCCTCCTCTCAAACTCAAACCCTGAGTGGAGCTTCAGGGCTAGACTGTGTCCTTGTCCCATCTTGCCCCTTCAAGAGAGTGGAAGAACTTCTCCTTGTTTCCCTTTGAACACTGGAAACATATAAGCAGAATATATCTCACATTTCTAAATAGA
>NW_007735627.1:75079-75696 GCF_000696425.1 Galeopterus variegatus
ATTTTTATGCGGACACAAAGGAGTTTAAACTCATGACCTAGTTTGTGAGAACTTTAAGAGTACTGATTAAAAACAAAATAAAATAAGACCAAAAGGGTGAGGCAGAGAGATCTAGTTCTGACCTTCAAAACAAGAAATGTAAAATACCAGTGTATGAACACTCTGAATTTTCATCTGCTTTCAGCTGCTGATCATTATTACACATGGTGGTGCCTCTTGAAAAAGAAATTTGGTCTTTGTAAAATCTGTAAAATTGCAAAGGCTAATTGTGATGCTAATTTGCATCATCATTGGTAGTATTACAAGTATAAAGATCATGTGATCTTTTAAATAAACCTGGCCCTCTGATTCACTCAGCTAAAAACTTGTTTTATTTTCTATGGACAACAGCAAAGGCTTTGGGCTACAGAAAATTCTTAAAGCATATTGTAGCTCCTGAGTTCTGCTGTCAGAAAATCTGTATAACCTTGACATTTACTGGCTTAACATCTATAATTAAAACTATTTGTTAGGGACCCAAAGATCTAATATATATAGCCATTTTGAATGGGATAATAATTTTCCTTCATATTGCTGTGAGGATCAAATGAGGACTTGCTTAAGTACCTGGCACACAT
>NW_007735628.1:0-725 GCF_000696425.1 Galeopterus variegatus
CGCGTATTATCCTGGCAAAGCCAGCACGAATTTCTCCTTTCCCAATTTCCACCCGAAATTCGCTTCAAACCTAATGTAGCGATGGAGACAGAATAGCGAAGGAAGGTGGGCTTGGCGGGCAGGTCAGAGAGCCTTGTCCCTGCACCTGTGGCTAAGTCACATGTCACTGCACGACAGGCACGCGTGGGACAACACCTGCGCTTTGTGACACACCTGATGGAGGTCCTGTCGTCCTCTGCTGTGTGTTTTATAACATGTGCTGTGCTGGGTGCCCAAGGCGGGCTGGGACCGTCTTCCTGCCGTGGTTAGATTTATGGCCCTGCCTCCACGTGGGGAGAGATTAGCAGGACTAAGGCTGTTTGGTTTGGCAAAGGCGAGAAAAGCGGGGATGTGATAGGTGCATTGTAGAAAATGACAAATGAAGAAAGGGAAGGCTTTGGGGGCCCTGTGTGTGCCCTTGCACAGACACTTAACTCCCCCCCCCACACACACACTGTATGCCATTAAGCCGGTGGCTGGAGCTGTTGTGGGGGCAGAGGCGGCCCTCAGGGAGAGACGCTGCGCCGATGGGCAATGTCTGGGTGGACGTGTTTGTATGAAATAACACCTATGGTTGCATTAGCGAGGATCGGTTTACCGGGGCCATCCATCCTACCTCGGGGCCTGGTGACAAGGCCGGGCGCGTCCTGCTTCCAGGCAGAGGGGCCCCAGACGACCTGGCACCA
>NW_007735628.1:1130-4951 GCF_000696425.1 Galeopterus variegatus
GGCTGGAGCTGTTGTGGGGGCAGAGGCGGCCCTCAGGGAGAGACGCTGCGCCGATGGGCAACGTCTGGGTGGACGTGTTTGTATGAAATAACACCTATGGTTGCATTAGCGAGGATCGGTTTACCGGGGCCATCCATCCTACCTCGGGGCATGGTGACAAGGCCGGGCGCGTCCTGCTTCCAGGCAGAGGGGCCCCAGACGACCTGGCACCAGTCCCCTCTGCGGGCGCCGGTTTCCAGCCGCCTCTCTCCCTAGGAGACGGAGAGGGGAAGCCAGGCACTGGGTGGACGCACATACTTGGGGGCTGAGGCAGGACGTGGCCGGGATGCTGCCAGTCACTAGGAATCCACAGGAGCCGGGGCTGAAGTGTGCCTCTGAGACCGCCCGCCCTGAGAGGAGGGGACCTGGAAACTGCCCGAGTTCACTACTCACCTGGGACTTTCTGTCCCTCCGGCCCGAGAGAATCCGTCTTCTTTAAGGCCTGCAGCTGGCTGATGACAGAGGGCTTTTACCTTTGGTGGCTAATGTCAGCGGCAGGTCTCAGGGGCAGAGTCCTGGTGACACCCCCAGTTTCTTCACTGGCTCCTACCCCCAGCTCCCTCTTCATTCCTCAGTTTCCCCGCTGGAGACTGCTGTCCTAGCCCCTAGCCCCGCTGCGGCTGGGGACCTGCGCGGTTCCAGCTTCTACCCCAGCAGTCCGGAGACACTGACCGCAGGAACCGACTCACCCCCTCTTCCTTCCCTCTTTCTTGTCTTTCATCATTCTTTGTTAACCCCCTAAAAGGTTTTATGAAGCTTTGTCTGGGAATCGTAACTCAGAGCTGCCCGTGTCTGTGTACAGGAAACTCTTACGGAGCGGGGCCACCGCTTGGGTCGACGGCTCTCTTGTCTCCTCTGAGTGGAGCTGTGACAGGGCCCACACCTGAATGGTGCTTCTCAGACCGCACATGCTCTGGGGTGGTGATCCCAGAAAAAATTTTAGAAAAAGAGGTTGGCAGACCAGCAGAAAGAAGGAAGAACTTACTTAGTTGCTTTTGTCTTGTAGCTTTGGGCAAGTCATCTGATGTTCTGTGTCATTCTCTTTAGTAGAGGGCAGAGACCCATCCCCTAAGTTCTCCTTATCGTATGAAGATTGGGACTGCAAACAGTTTGAACTTGGTGGGGGAGGGGGGCAGGTGGCCAGAAGAAAGAGAGGTGTCCACCCGGAGCCGTGCGGTGCCTTCTGTGGAGACACTAAAAGGAACATATGTGGAGAATCAGGACGACCTGGTGGGGGGAAGGCGGGTGCTGCAGGAGCAGACAAGACAGGATGTCTGGACAGCAGGCCGCTGATAGGTGCTAACCGGCTCGGGGAATATTATCTTAATGGATGATCCAGATGTGTTGTTTATACTAATTAGCTGCAAACTGCAAAATCATACGCTGCTGAGATTTTGCAAATATTAGAATTGATAAAGCCAGTAATATGCAGTAAAGCAGATTTTTATTGGTACCTGTAGCCGAATTTAAAAAGCTGAGTGAAATGCATTTTACGCCAAGGCCACATCACGGAGCCCTCGCTAACGTGGGAATCGAGCACTTCATCGCCCCTGCTCTTGGCACCGGGAGGGGCTTTGACACCTCCTGATCCTGGTGTGTCTAAATGTATTTAATGTGGTGTTTAAGGTCTCAGACCACAGGGGGTGCGGAGTCACAAAAAGAGCCTCCGTGTAAGGGACTCGCACAGAGGAAGTGGAAAATGTCCTTCGTGATGTCTGCATCCTTGGGATGTGTCGGTGACAGGTGAGACAGGAGTCCCTCTCCAAAATAGCCCAGGACGGCATCCTGAGCCACATTTGCTGTTTGACTTTAAATATTTTGACAGTTTTCGGAGGTCTAGGACAGGCACATGTTATGAAGGGCCATTATGAAAGCTCACTCTAAAGCTATGATCAAGATCATGGTTAAGTCTGAAGTCAGAGCGTGATCTCCGTTCACATAAGATGACAGGTCACACCAACCTAGAAGTCTTCTGCAGGTTTTGTTCTGTTTCCCAACAGACTGGAACAGTATTTTAAGAGGCAAGATCTCCTTTGCAGGGCATTTTTATTGCCCCAAATCAATTCCTTGTCTTTGTCTTCTTGTCCATCTCTGGGGCCCTAACAGAGGAGACCACACTTGGAGGGATGACAGACAGAGCAGGGACAGTCCACACCAGCTGCCTCTGTTCCGCTCACCAGGGCCACAGGGCGTCCCAGGCCACCCTGGTTTTATTTACCTCGAAGAAGCCACAAGGAGGTCTGGGAGCCACTCCCGGGCAGTCACCCCAGGGGGGCGGGGATGGCCCCAGGGCAGTGCCTCTGAGAGATGGGCTGACGCTGTCTCAGTTCTCCCGGGTGGTCAGCGTGTAATTTCAAGATTTACTGGCCTCGCGGAGATAGCCAGCCACAAATGGGCGACAAGGGTAATTACAAGAGGCTGCTCCACTAATCCTCAGTTACAAATGTTAGTTAGAAGGTAAATAAGCTTCGTGCAAGCATTTCCTGGAGCTGCATGGGCTCTGTGGCCCCTTTGCTTTATTTTCCTCTCCTTAAAAAAGGGTGAAAAATGAAAGAGAGACAGAGAGAGAGAGAGAGAGAGAGAGGCTGATATTTTTTAATTTAATTGTGGCTACTAGGAATTAGAAAGAATCTTTGAAGTCCAAATTATTTTAATACTTTTCAGTTTGTTTTATACTTGGAGTTGGAAAAAATTAGGAGGCTGGATGGCTGAAGCTCAAGAGAAGCAGCTGCGTAGGTTCAGCCAGTCTGTGGCTGGGGAAGGGCTGAGCAGATGATTTGGGGGAAAGTGTCCCCACACTCCCGCCTCCTCCTCAGAGAAGCCTTGTTCCGCCTCCTCTGGGCGCTGTGGCCGGAGAGAGCCCTGCTTCATATCCTGCTCATTATCTGTAGAGAAATCCCCCAGTGAATAGCAAAGTCACCCCGTGTGTGGCGTGAGAGTGACGGGGCCACCCTGCCTTCTGGACACGGCCCACGGGCTTTGCCAGGCCACTTGCCCTGTTGGTTGTGGCCCCTGGAGATGGTGAGAGGGCATTCGCTGGGCGCAGGAGGCTCTGGAGCAGCCCTGGCTGTCTGCCCCCGATGCTTATCTTAGTGTCCGGATGTTGAAACCCACCCCAGGCCCTTCCGATGTGCTCCCACCCGGAGACCACTCCACACCACAGGGGCTCGTGGGAGGCTGCTCTCACGGGTCGTGGGTCCTGGCTGCCTTCCCCTGAGAGCCCATCTCTCCAAAAGGCCTGGTGGCTTTAAGACCCCCTTCCCCCTCAGACATGCTCTGCATGGACTTTCCGCCCTGGGATGAGCCATTTCTGCATTTCTAGAAGTGGGAGTACTTTGCAAAGCAGCGTCTGACTCCTGCCTTGGGCTGCCTCGCATGGATGTGGTGAGTTGGGTTTTCTCCTCTTCCAAAGAGAGCACTGACGTGGGGGCAGGGCGTTGAAGTGACCGTTGATAACAGCTGTGTGACATGACCCCTCTCCTGGGAGCTCTCCTTCCCTGTAACCTCAGAGGACTTTCTGAGGACCGAATAAGGACAGCGGTTCCCATCGTCTGAGTCTGTTTGGTGCTGCTATAACAGAGAACTGCACACGGGTGACTTGTGAGGAACAGAGATCGATTTCTTGGGACTTGGAAGGCCAGGAAGTCCTGCATCAAGGGGCTGCATCTGGCGAGGGCCTTCTTTTTTTTCCTTTTTGTCTTTTTTACTGACCGGTAATGGGATCGCAACCCTCGGTGTCGCGCCCGCACCAGGGACCGGCAACGGGATCGCAACCCTCGGTG
>NW_007735628.1:5529-15309 GCF_000696425.1 Galeopterus variegatus
GCCCTGGCGAGGGCCTTCTTGCTGCGTCATCCCATGGTGGGAGGCAGACGGCAAGAGAGTGTGGGAGCCAGAGGGGCCACACCTGCTTCTGTAACAATCCCACTCTCACGATGGTGGCATCGGTCCATTCATGAGGCAGAGCTCTCCTGACCCGATCACCTCTGACAGTTCCCACCTCCCAACACTGTTGCATTGGGCATTAAGTCTCCAACACACGAATGTCGGGAACGCATTCAAATCATAGTATTACAGAAATAGAGACACTTTCCCCTTTTCTTGAGTGAGCAGGTTCCAGAGCAGCTATTTCCAAAACTTGACCTCAAGCCTATTTATCTTGTCTTGATTAAATTAGTTTGCAGGTGGTCTCTAAGACAAGACAATTTAGGCCCTGATCTTGGGTGCCATTGCCAGGTCCTCAGACATCCGGGGCAAAGACAGGGTACTTGTTTTGGGGCATGTGGATCTGAGTTCAAGTGTTGACTCTATCATGTATCAGCTTAGAGACCCTGAATAAACCACGTAAGCTCTCTCTACCCCACCTTCTCTGTCTGCTGCATGGGAATCGTGGCAGCTCATGCATGGGGTACTGTGAGGATGACAGGAGATGACAGCTGAGGAGGAGCCGGCACACGGCTTGACGGGCAGCAAGGACTGGAGAAATGCCAGCTGAAGTTGGACTTCACCAAGTGGATGACCCTTCTCTCACCGCCTTCAACTCCTAGTTCTGGAAGTTTCGTGCTCCCTGCATAGATTTGTCTGGTCCAGGAGGGCTCCCCAGGCTGTGTGTTTAACAGTAAATGAGCCAAGCGGAAAGCTTCTACTGTGAGCAGCGCCAAACCCCGAGCCCCAAGCCCACACGTTGAGCAACCAAAGCCGAGCGCTCGACTCTTGGTCTTGCCCTCCTTTGCCTTTTAGCCACCATTTCTCGACCGCTGTTGGCCAGACCCCTTGCTTTTTTTTTACCTTTACGTATAGTGTCTCATTTAATTTTCAAATAACACTTGTGAGTTTAGGACTGTAATGTGTGTGTGTTATGGATTCGGATCCTGCCCGCACCACTCTTGAGCTGTTCCAACAAGGGTAAGTTTCTCATCTTCCTGTGCCTCAGTTTCCTCATTGGTAAAACAGATACAATGATAGTACCTGCCTTTTGGGTTACTGTGACACTAATATATGCAAACATTAAGGACAGTGCTTGGTACACGGGAGGGGTTCCATACGTGTTGGTTATAACAACTGCGAAGCTCTGAGAGGTGACGTAAACTGACCAAAGCCACACAGCTCCGGACAGAACTCTGCTGGCTGACTCAACACCCCTCCCCAGTTTTGTACCAACTTCATTTGCAAATGCTCCTCTCACCATGGAGTGGCCACACCTCATGGAATGGTCCGACTGGGTCAGAGCCACATTTGAATCTCCATCGTTCAGCTGTGTGGCCCCGTGGGTGGCCTTGGCGTGGAGGCTGTTGTTACCTGTGGCCCCCGCCACTCTCTGTGAGATTGAATGTGGCCAGAAAGCTTGCCTTTGCCCTTCTGGTCACCAGCTGTACACAGAGCAGAGCTCCTTGAGGTGCTGGCTACAGAACACACAGCTAGGTGCTGGGGGCACCCAAACGAGTGAAACACAAAGCCAACTTTCCAGTTGCTACAATCAAATGGGAGAAATAGGGGGTGCCAAGAGACCCAAGAGCAGAACTTACCAGCCGGGGGCACACTGGCACATAGCATGACAAAGTCTGCTTACCCAAGTAAATGGCAGTTACAATTTTATCTGAGGCACTGAAACCAGATATGGCCAATCCAGGAGGGATACCAGGAGGAGGTGTCCTAAGGACTGTTTTGAAGAATGTATATGACTTAGTGTAAATGAGAACACACACACACACTTTCTTCGGTAATTATAGTTTGCACCATAAAATAAGTAGTGAAAATGATAATCCCTATTTACTAAATACTTACTAGGAGCCAGATACTGTGAACAGTGACTTTCATGTATTCCTTCATTTAATCATTGCATCCCACACAAATTCCTTTAGCTATTGTAGTTTATTTTCATGAAAATAGCAGTAATAATGATGACCCCCGTTAACTGAGCACTTAAGATGGGCCAGATGCCCAAAGCCTATGCTCAGTACCTTTACACACTGTCCCTGTCAAGCCAACACAGTGGCCTGCAGGGTGGGCAACGGCACTTGCATTTTATGTATGTGGCAACTGAGGCACAGAGAGGTTGAGCCACTTGCCCCAAAAAGCTCTTCTGTAATTCGCCCCTCTAGTTTTCGAGAATAATCTCATTGAAAATGTGTCAGTCTCGTTTGCCACCTCTAAGCCAGGCAATGTGCTGCAGCTGAGTGTTGAGAGATTTGGTGTTTGTGCTCAGACGGTTTCAGTTCACTTGTGGTGCGTCAACTAATGTCAAGGCTCCAAGTGAAATGTGACAACCAACAGGATAGAGATGACTTTCTGGCAAGGGTTTATTTATTTATCTGTTTTGCATACTAAGGCCAGGATTTACATTTTAACAAGTATTGTCAAAGAGCCTCATCAATGAATTCATTTCCTGAGTGGAATTTTTTGCTGGTTTTCGACGATTAACGTGGACTGGCGGGATGTCGGTCAGTGTGGTGTTAGCTTGCTTCCACCTGCTTTATGGCACTGGACCTGCTTGTGGGGAGCAACTTCTGTCATGGTTCCTAATGATCCCTGCCTCCTGGGGCTCAGGCCCCTGTGTGACCCCTCTCCTTGAGTGGGAGCGATCTAATAGAATACGGCCCAAATGCTGGGATGTCACTTCTGAAATTAAGTAACAAAAAACTGTGACTTCCGTCCTGCTGGCTGTGTTTCCTGCTGGTATTATCTCCAGCACTCCCATCTGCTCACTCTGAAGAAGCCAGTCACTGTCTTTTGGACTGCCCCGCAGAGAGGCCCAGGTGGTAAGAGATGAGGGCAGCCTCTGGCAAACAGCCGGTGGGAAACTGAGTCCTTTCAACAACCATGACAACCACATGAGTGAGCTTGAAGGCAGTGCCTTCTCTAGGTGACACCTTGGCAACCCGGGGAGACCCTGACATAGAGGCTGCACTGAGCCCCGACCAGATTTGTGATCTTTAGAAACTATGAGATGGTAAGTGTTGTTTTAAGCCCCTAAAGTTTGGAGTAATTTGTTATGCAGCCATAGATATGAAACCCACCCTAGGGAGTCAGGTGCTGTCTTCCCAGCACCCTTCTGTAGGGCCCTCAGCCCTGTGCCTCTAGCCCTGCCCACCTGAGCCTCTCCCCAACAAAGAGGAACATAGAAAAAAAGCCTTTTCTGCATTGTGGTATCTGAAATGACAAATTCAGTCCTTGGGCAGTTGCCAGTGGCGAGCTGTCAGGCCTCCTCTTTCTTGACCATTCAGAGATGTTCGACGCAGTTGGTCAAGCGTTCTCTTCTCCCCAGCCTCCAGCGCTGGAAGGCTGCCCAGCTCAGGCCTGGGTCCTCGCCGCTCCTCTGTGGACGCCCCGTCCTTCAGTGATGGCTGCACGGCTTCCTCCCACTGCACGGCTTCCAGTGTCATCCACATGGCAGAGTCTCAATTCCTATTGCCAGCACAGACTTCTCTCTCGAATCTAGGCTTGTACACATAATTCCCTGCTAGAGATCTCTGCTTCGATGTCTAATACACATTTCAAATGCAACATGTCCAAAGTGCACTCTTCAACTTCTCTTCCAAACCTGCTTCCTCTGCAGCTCAGGCTGATAGCAACGCAGCCTTGCAGGTGCTCAGGCCAAGCACCCTGGGCTCATCTCAACTCCCCTTTTTCACACTCTCCATCTCATCTGTAACAAATCCTGCCAACTCTCTCTTCAAATATATCTAGAATTAAATCTTTTCTCACCACCTCTGTGGATACCATCTTGGTCTGATCCACAGTCCCCTGCCCCAGGATCACCACTCTGGCCCCAGCTGGGCCCCTGGCTCCTCCCTTCACCCCCTTCTGTCAGCAACCATGGTGATCCTTTCAAAACCCTAAGTCGGGTCATGCCTCTCATCTGCTCTGGACCCTCCAAGCCCGACCCTGTGTGAGATGTTCCTGCTTACTCTGCTGTATCCCCAGTGGCCCCTGCTGTTCTTGGAGAACCTGTGTGTCATGCTCCCACTGTGGCTCTTTGCGCCGGCCGTTCCCACTGCCTGGATGTCCAGCATGTTCGACCCCTTCACCTCTGTCAGGGCTTTCTTCAAATGTCATGTCCTCATTGAGGAGCAATTATAATTATAGCTCTAACCCCCAGTATTCCCAATCTCCCTTAATTTTACTTTTCTTCATTGCATTCATCACTTTCTAACACACTGTATAATTTACTTTTTAAAAATTATGTTCGCCAGAGCAATTAGGCAAGAAAAAGAAATAAAAGACATCCAAATTGGAAAGAAAGAAGAAAAACTATCTCTTTGCAGATGACATGATATACAGAAAATCATAAGAAATCCACTAAAGAACTATTAAAATTAACAAATGAGTTCAGCAAGGTTGTAGGATCCAAAATCAATATATAAAAATATTGTATTGGAAAATTCAGAAATGAAATCAAGAAAACAATTCCATTTACAATACTACCAAAAAGAATAAAATACTCGGAATAAATTTAGCAAAACAAGTGCAAGACTTGTACACTGAAAACTGGAAACAAAATGGAAAGATGTCCCATGTTCACGTGTTGGGAGAATCAAGGCTGTTGAGATGGCACCACTCCTCAAACTGGTCTACAGGCTTGGCACAATCTCTATCAGAATCTCAGCTGCCTTTTTTTTTTTTGCAGAAATTGAAAAGCTGATTCTAAAATGCATATGGAAATTCAAGGGACCCAGTCTAGTCAAAACAATCTTGAGGCCGGCCCGGTGGTGCACTGCTACAGTGCACCGCTTGGGAGTGCGGTGGCGCTCCCGCCGAGGGTTCGGATCCCACATACAGACCGGTTCCTGCTCACTGGCTGAGCGA
This sequence comes from Galeopterus variegatus, assembly GCF_000696425.1. Taxonomy (NCBI): domain Eukaryota; kingdom Metazoa; phylum Chordata; class Mammalia; order Dermoptera; family Cynocephalidae; genus Galeopterus; species Galeopterus variegatus. Next base: position 10,510 of record NW_007735628.1, read on the forward strand.
GGTGCGGGTGCGGCGCCGAGGGTTGCGATCCCGTTGCCGGTCCCGGTCCGGTACGGGCGCGACACTGAGGGTTGCGATCCGTTGCCGGACACGAAAAAAAGACAAAAAGGAAAAAAAAAAACAATCATGAAAAAGAAGAACAAAGTCGGAGACTCACACTTCCATATACCAAACTTCCAAAATCCCAGTAATCAAGAGAGAGAGTTGCTGACATAAGGACAGGCATATAGATCAACGGAATAGAACCAAAAGTCTAGAAACAAACCCTCGCATTTATGGTCAGTTGATTTTCAGCAGAGGTTCCAAAAACAAATCAGTGATGAAAGACAAAGCTTCTCAACAAGTGGTGCTGGGAAATTGGATAATGGCTGCAAAACAGCGAAGGTGGACCCTTACCTTATACCATATACAGAGTTTACTCCAAATGCATTACAGAACTAAATGTAAGGACTAAAACTGTAAAACTTTTGCAAGAAGGCATAGCAGTAGATCTCCATGATCTTGGGTTGGGCAAAGCTTTCTTATATATGACTCTAAAAGCAAAAGTGACAAAATACAGATGAATTGGACTTCACCAAAACTGAAGAACTTTGTGCTGCAAATGATGTCATTGAGAAAGTGCAAAGACAAGCCGCAGGATGGGGAGAAATATTTGCAAATCATATGTCCAATAAGGGATTAGTATCCAGCATATATAAAGAACTGTTATGACAGAAAGCACAAACAATCTAATCATAAATGGGCAAAGGACTTGAACAGCCATTTCTCCAAAGAAGACATACGAACGGTCAACAAGCACATGGAAGGATGCCCGAGGTCACTCGCTAGTCATTAGAGAAATGCAAATTGAAATTCCAACGAGGTCATTTCACAACCACAAAATAGCTATAATAAAAAAATGGGAAATAACAAGTGTTGGTGAGGATGTGGAGAAATAGCAACATTTACACATTGCTGGTGGGAATGGGAAATGGTGCAGACTCTGTGGAAGACATCCTGGCAGTTCCTCAAAAAGTTAAACGTAGGGTTACCAAATGTCCCAGCAATTCCACTCTGAGGCATATACCCAGAAAAGATGGAAAACAGACACTCAAACAAATACTGTACATAAATGTTCATAGCAGCACTCTCTATAATAGCCGAAAGGTATAAATAACCCAAATGTTTATCAACTGAAGAATGAATAAATAAGATGTGGTATATCCAGACAATGGAATATTATTTGGCAATAAATAGGAATGAATGATAAATGCCACACATGGGTGAACCTTGAGAGCATTATGCTAAGTGAAAGAAGCCAGACACAAAAGACCGCATCTTAAATGGTTCCACTTACATGAAATGTCCAGAGCAGGCAAATGCATCGACACAGAAAGTAGGTTAGAGGTTTGCAGGGCTGAGGTGAGAGGACTGCAGTGGGCAGTGACTGCTAACAAGCACGTGGTTTCTTCTTGGGGTGATGGAAATGATGATTGCACAACTCTGAACAGCACAAAACCCATTGTAATGTACACATTAAATGAATGAGTTTTCCGGTATGTGAATTACATCCCAATAAAGCTGTTTAAAACAAATCATGCTTGTTTTCTTATTGACTGTTCCCCGTCTGGCGTGTAAGTGACACCAGGGAAGGGGTCCTCATCTGTTATGTTCACATGTGTGTTCCCAAGCACATGCAACAGTGCCTGGTACCCAGTAAGCATTTGCTGTCTGAACGAATGCAGGAATGTTCTGTGCAGAGTTTTTGATTTCTGAAAAATATAAATATCCCCTGTCGGGCAATACTTTCAGCAATGGTCCGTCCTGGAGACCTAAACGTGAAGGGATCGCTTTGCTGTTCTCCTCAGATGGGGTTTTGACAGGAGGTGGTGGAGGAAGTACAAGAATCTGGAAGGTGCTGGTTCCATGAGATGGGAGCAGGAGGGGCTGAGGGCTGGGCCTGTCTCAGGAATGAGCAGACGCTGCCTTCCTCTAATCAGAAGGTGCAGACTGTGGCCCAGGAGCCAGATCTGGCCTCAGACGTGTCTCCGAGGCTCCTGTCTTCCAGCCAATGCCACTTGCACTGGGCCTGGTGCTAAGGCACAGGACCCAGTGAGATGGGGCTGGGTGGGGGTCTCTACATAATGCCTTGAGAGTGCCCTTGTGAAAGGGATGTGATGTGCAACACTATACATGGGCTCTGTGGGTTTAAAATGTTTGGAAGCGGTATCTGAGACAGGATTCCAGGGCACATCGCTTCTGTGGGAGGCGACCTCAGGAAATGCCAGTGGGGAGCAGGGATGAGGGAGGGAAGGACAGAAGACAGGCGGGGCTGACGGTTCCACGTGTTAGCCACGGTGCTCAGTCCTGGCAGAAGGTCTGGGGAGCACTGCTGAGCACAGGCCTCAGGGACATCCCAGCGGCCACTTGCACCCCCGTCCTATCAGTCACTGAGGGCTGCTCCCAGGAGGTGTTAATGCTCTGACAGTTCCAGTCTGTGCGCAGGCAGAGAGACCTCCGATGCTTGTGAGAATCCCCAGGCCTGGCGTCGCCCGGCCTGCACACACTGAGGGGGTAAGGCCCTGGGGGTTTGGGTGTGACATTCATTTTTTCTCTTTGGTTGCCGGTATTTTAAAAATAGGGAGCAAAAATGTGAATTTCTGGTTTCTGGGGAGAAAAAACTTCACTTGGCAACACTGGCTGCCATTCGTACCTGGCAACCACCGGTGGGCCACAGCCCTCGAGAAGGGGCCACGTCCCGATTCACGCCCAGCGCTTCTGACCCGTGGCAGGCGCCGTATCCCTGACGGTGGCTGGGCACTCGCATCTGTGACTCATGCCTGAGGCCACGTGACTGTCAACCCAAGAGCATGGGCGATGGCTGAGCCAGTGTGCCCTGTGAAAAGTGGCATAAAGAAAAGCAAGGTGTCGATGGAAAACTATGGCCAGCACATGCCGGAAGCTCCTGCCAGCATTTCATCTACGTAGCTCCTGCTGGCCTCCCCCAAGTGTAGGAGGGGCCAGGGCTCTGATCGGGGCCCTTTCATGCATGACTGGCCCTGGGACTCACGTGACCAAGCCTGAGACTCTCAGGGACTCATAGGCCAGCCCTCGTGTGAGGCCTCCAGTCTGTGCCTTGCCTGGGGCCGAAGCTGGTGGCATTCACCTGCGGGAGACATCGGCTGACACGGGTGGCCCGGGAGCCTACTCAGTGTGAGTGGGAGCCACACAGGGTCCTTGTACCCCGTTTACAGACAGTGGAACCTACTAAGTGGCCGCCTGGGCAGCACCATGATTGGTTGCAATGGAAAGCAGTAAGGACACATCACTGTCACAGCCTCTATGTCACCACTGCATGTGGAACTGGTTACCACTGAGGAGCATCGGTGACTGTTTCAGAGCTGGTCGTTCACACTGGTCTCTGTGAATACAGAGGCTGACATCGGGTCATTAGGTTTGGGCACGGGCCTGTGTCACTGCAGCCCTCTGTTAGGTTGCGTGGCAGTTCTGTGAGGCAGGTCTTTTCCTCAGGCATCTCTGTCTCCATGGGATCTGTCCAGTGTGTCAGTTTTAGAGCATTGGGACTTCTCACCTAGTGGCTCAGGGCTCCCAAGAGGCACAAGCCCAGGAGGGGAGAGCCAGGTGGACGCTCTGTTGCCATTTATGATCTGGCCTGGAAGTCACGTGGCATCCCTTACACACACTCTAACAGCAGAGGCAGTCACAAAGGCCTGCCCAGGCTCAAGGGGAGCGAGCGGAAAGGTGCTGGAAGAGCACGTCCATGGGGAAATCATGTGGCAGCCACGTTCAGAAAACGTAATCTGTCACAGTCTTCCGATGTGGCCTGGGTCTGTGGGGTGGAGTACAACAAGTCCAGGGGCTCTAGAAACTCTGGGGGCTCTCTTGGGCCCTTTGACAGCCATGGTCACTGGAATTGGCAAGCCAAAGGGAGACCACCGTTTGTGGCTGCTCCCAGGGTTCCTGGGGGTTGCAGTGTATTTGGGGTTTGGGGTCTGGGTTTAGCTGCAGCTTCTGTAGCCAGAGACATTGAAGTGAATAAATGTGAGAAATGTCAGAGTGCACTCAACATTCATTGAGTTTCTGCTTTACTAGGTGCCACACCTGCTCCTAACTTGTGGAGGCTGGAAATATGAGCACACATGGAGGTCCACCTACCACGTGTCTAAATATCACAATTTATAAATAAAGCAAATATCCAAAGGAATAATGCAACTTCTGCCAGCCTCCGGTGCTTTCTTTGGGCAAATTTGGTTAGGTTCCCACAGGCAGGTTGAACAGATCACTTGCATGTTTTGGCCATTTATGAATATGGTAAATATTTTGTTATTTTTAGTTTCAGGAGAGATTGAAATTAGAGGGATTCTTGGATGGCAGTACCTGAAATTGCACGAAGCTTCCTTCAGAACATCCTAGTAATAATAACTTTCACTAACAGAGCCTTTAGAACATGCCAGGCATTGTGTAAACACTATCCATGTACCATTCCTTTTTGTCTTTTTTTTTTACTGACCGGCAACGGGATCGCAACCCTCGGTGTTGCACCCGCACCGCGCTCAGCCAGTGAGCGGGAACCGGTCTCCACATGGGATCCGAACCCTCGATGGGAGCGCCGCCACGCTCCCAAGTGGCGCACTCTCCAGTGCGCCACTGGGCCGGCCCATGTACCATTTCGGGAGCGCCGCCACGCTCCCAAGCGGCGCACTCTCCAGTGCGCCACTGGGCCGGCCCATGTACCATTCCTTTAATCTGTACCAAAACCCCATGAGGCAAGAGCCATTATTTCCACATTGTCTAGATGAG
>NW_007735628.1:15481-31810 GCF_000696425.1 Galeopterus variegatus
TAAACACTATCCATGTACCATTCCTTTAATCTGTACCAAAACCCCATGAGGCAAGAGCCATTATTTCCACATTGTCTAGATGAGAAAACTGGGGCTCAGAGAAGTTAAGTACTGTGCCCAAGATCACACAGCTAGTGAGTGTGAATTGCAATTTTAAGACTTGAGAGCATGTGCTTTGGAGAAACCTGGGTTCAATTGTTGCACTTGACAGGAGACTTTTATATGAACAATGTTATTTTCTCTGAATTATTGACTGGTGGGTTCTTGGGAGGCTTTTCACCAGGGTATAGGACATCCCTGGACTCAGGAAGCCACCAAGTAGATTGCCCGTATAAATCTGTCCAGAACTGGCATTTTGCATCTGGGCTTTCCCTTAGTCTGGGCCTTTTGTGAGAAGAAGCTGCAGAGCTGGACCAGACCCACAATGCTTTTGTGATGTGGAAATAGGCCAGCTAAAGAGGGGAAGGAATTTTTTCTAGTTGGTTCCCTGCCAAACTGATTCAAGGCATACATAAATTTAAGTCTTTGGTTCCTCCTTATTTTTGTTTCCCCTTTGCATTTGGCTTTCCCATGAGCAGCCTCTCTCTCATTCCATTAACTATTATCGTTCATTGAATTATGAAACCGGAAGAATCTGCGGCACTAGCCAGTGTAAATGGTCTTGCTAATCCTGCGGTTAGAGGGTCAAATCAGCAAAACCCGTGGGTGTGAAGTGTCCAGAGCCAATTTCATTATGGACTCTATTTGTAAAACCTGAGTGAGAAAAATTATATTAACAACAAGAAAAGGATGCCTTGAGTGGCTTTCCTGTTTCACTTATCCCAGCCTACTCTGTAGCACACTGTGGCAATCCAGCCCTCCTCTCTTTGGAAGTCATCACCTCTCTGTCCTAGCTTGCCTGTCTGGAAACGTTTTTCTTTATTCAGTCCCACAAATGTTCTTGTTGTGTTAGCAAGTCAGGTTCAAGGCAAAAGCTCTGCCTCCAAAGAATAGTCCTCAGGCTGTATTCTATCTTGTTCTTAGTGACTTAGAAAATACAAGAACGCGTGTGCATGTCTGACTGGGAAATGCCTCCACCACGTGGCATTGCTGTGACGACTAGAGGCAGAGAAAAGTCCATATGGTGGATTATGGAATTGTTCCCAACTTTTTTACCCTGTCCTGTACTTATGTCCTTTTCCTTCCCACCAGAGGCAGAGAACATTTTCCTGCCTCAAGAATGTTGGGTTTGGCCACCTGATTTGCTTTGGCCAATGGGATGCACGCAAAAATTTGAAATGTGCTTCTGTGATTGGGTCTGTCCTCTTATGCCTCCATCACCACGATGAGAACATGTCCTAGATAAGCCTGCACAGCCCAGAATGAGGAGCAGACCTGAACCAAAGCTGCAGCCTGGAGTGCAGCCCAGCACAAAGCCCAGCCAAGACGAGCCACACACCAGCCGACCATGCACATGGGAGCTGGAAAAAAACGTTCATTGTTGTAACCACAGATTCTGGGGTGTTTCGTTTTGCAGCAATATTGTTGCAAAAGCTAACTGATACAGTCCACTAGAGACTAGTTAAATCCATGTCCTTATTCCATTAGGACAACTCAGGAAAGCACTGATTCTCCATTCCACAGGCCTACTGGGTAATGCTGAGGAGTCTCCAGTCGACCCAAGTACATCCACCACAGCGCTCTTCCTGCAGAACCTCAGCTGAGGAAATATGATCATATAGAAGTCACCTAAGAATGTGGTGGAGCAGTCACGAACAGGACCACGGAGTACATGGCGGAGGTAAAAAATCACAAAGTAAACGCTGAGAAAAGGAGTGGCGAATGTGTGTTCTTCAGGACTAAATTTCTCAAGACTCTGCTTCCTGGGAGGTGAGCGAATGGTGTGGGTTTGTGCACAGGGGGCTGTTTCCTCCAGGATTCTTTGGGCCCTGGCTGTGGGTTTGCTGGGAGGGATCACTTCTTCTGTAAATGACACTTGAGTGGCCTCTTGAAGCCACCCTGCGACGTGCGTTTGGCCTCTGCTCCTGGACCTTTGGTTTTCTCTTTCTGCATCACTCTCCAGGTGATTCCTTTCAATCCCACATTGCAGACACCATTGAATTCAAAACACATCTGTCTCCAGGCAGGGCTTCCCCTGAACTCGAGGACTTCACTGAAATGCATGATAATCACCCTCTAAACATGTCTGAAACTGAACTGATATTCACCCCTACCCCAAATAATGCCTTTCCCTCTTTCCATTTTAGTGAACAGAACTCCATTCTCCTGATTGCTTGAGCCGAAAACCACGGAGTCATTTTGCCTGCTGCCATTCTCCCGTCGGTGTTCAGCCTGTTGGCAAATCACGAGGTCTCTATTCAACACGCATCCAGAGAGCAGCCCCCTCTCACTGCCAGCAGGATCGCTTCACGAGGCCAGGCCACCGTGTCTTCCCTGGATCTTAAAGTGGCTTCCTCACAGATCTGCAGGCTGGAACTTGGCCCTTTTAATCTCATCTCTGCACAGAGGCTGGATGATGCTGCGAGGATGGCGAAGGACAGGTCGCGTGTCTGCTTCCCACTGCACTCACATCAGAGGCAACGTCACCGCCGTGGCATGCACAGGGCGCCCCGTGCTCTCTGGCTGCTCCCCCTTGTTTCAGGAGCTTGCCACTCTGGCTCCCGCCTGGCGTCTCCCTCTTGCTTGCTGTTCCTGCTGCCCGTTTGCCTCCTTATTTCTGCTGGGAAACCGCACTGTGCCTTGGAGCACGCACCCAGCCCTCGGGCACTGCCACCCTGGCCACTGGGCCTGTGCTCAGCTCTTCCTCTGCGCCATGACCTTAGTTTTCCAGTCATCTCAGGAGGCAGATGCTATCACCCCAGAGCTGAGTGGGGAGCCAACATCGAGTTCTGGGATCCTGCAAGGCCACCTAGAAGCATTTCATCAGAGGTGAGGAGACACACAGTGTGCTTAAAAAGTTAGCACACCTTCCGGAGGCCAGCGGGCCCCGAAAGTCCACCTCCGAAACTCGGAGGAGTTTGCCTTTTGACTTCCCCTCACATGGATGAGGGTTCCACCCGATTCCTCCCAAGGGTTTCTAATCAGGTTTGGGATAAGAAAAGGTGAAGGAATGTCCCCCTTATCCGCATGCATGTGGGGGTCAGTGGCAAAGGGGATTTTTTCCTTTTCCCCAACTTGTTCAAGAAAACAAAGAACTTGCAATGACAGCCCATGGGCCAGGTTCAGACACAGATGTGTTTTGCTTGGCCCATATAAGGCTTTAGAAAAATCTGAGCCAAGCTTTAAAAATTGGGAGATTTTTACATAAATATCTGAATTTTTGGAATGTCCTAAAAGTCCAGGCCTAGTAATTGCAGCCCACACTGGGTGGGCAGCGGCCGGTGCCTCCTCCTCTAGATGAGGCTCTCGGCCTGCCTCGGTCACCACTAGGTTGGCCCCGTGTGTCGGCATTAGCTGTGTTGCCCTGGGGAGTTTGAATTTGCCACTCCTGAAATAAGTGATCTTTGATTTCAAGAAGTAAGCATGGAATGTGAAAATTAAAGCAGTTTTTTCATAGGACAAATAAATTGTATAGCAGACCAAGAGCTATAAATCTGAGAACAGTGCAGTTGAGTCTATGCAAGAATTAAAAAAAAAAAAAATCCCCTGTCCTGGGCTGAGTTTCCTGGAAGCAGAGCTCAGGCCAAGGATTCCTGTGCAAGGGATTTACTGAGCGGGTGTTCTCAGGAGAGGGGAGGAAAGTGGGTCAGGGGGTGGGGGGGAGGAGTGAGCAAGGGTGTGGCCTCAGCTGAACCCCCCCCGAACAACTCTGGAGGTTGAATTGCACCACAGCAATGGTCCCACCTTAAGGCAGGGGGCCCCCTTTCCTACTCCCTGGTCAGTCACTGGGGAGGTGTGTGGTGGGGGAAACCTCCAGGGGAAGGGGGCTCCCATCCCAGGTGCGAGGAAGATGGCTGCGTGCTGCTGTCAGCGGGGTGGGGGGTGGAAGGGGGTGATGGATGTACTGGCTCGATCACAGGATCTAGTGGGACATCAGAGTAGTTACCATACCTCCTACCACCAATTATAAAAGCAATGAATACTTAGTGTCATAGAATTCACAAATATCAGAAAGGTTAAGGAAAAATCATTACCTATATGTCCAAAGGAGGATCACAGGCAGAACATTCACCAAACTGAAAAGGTATCTCAAGACTGAACACGGAAATAGGCCGTTCCATGTGGTAAAGCAAAGAATTTCATTATAGGGTAATTTACATGCAGGGTGACGGGTCAGGTGGGCGACAACCCGAAGACACATGCCAGGCTACTCCGTACTGTGTTCTTGCACCGTCTCCTGGCTGAGTTCAGGCTTATGTAGGCAGTTTGTAAACAAGCTTACTAGCTCCAAACGTGGTACAGGTGGCCAGGCTGGCTTTTCGCCGTGCTGGCACTTGATTATTGTATAGCCTAGTTACTGTATAACTTCATGGCACAGCTCTGACAAAGAAATAACGAGTGGTCAGAGCCTAATATGGAGACAGTTATGCTCACAGTCCCACACTATCCCTCAGCCTAGAGATAATGATTATATTAATACACTGAATTGTCCTTTCCTCTTTAACTCTGAATTAAAAGCTGGACTCCAAAATTGATTGATTGATTGATCAACTGCAGCATTTGCACCAAAGACACGCTTCCCGAAGGCCGCTCCCAGCCAGCGACTCAGCACAACCGACCTGTCCTGAGAGACACGGCTGCCCTGAGATTGCCTTTGGCTTGAGGATTCCCCAGGACCTGGCAGAGCCTCTCCCCTGCTGTGTGGCCCACTCTCCTTCCTCTGTTCCCTCAGGGTCAGGCCAGGTATCGCCCCTGCTGGCTCTCCGTGTATTTCCATCCAGGCACTTAACTCTAATAAAATCCTGCATGTGTTCTCCTGTCTTGGCGTCTGCTTCTCAGACTGGACTAACACAGGTACTTACGTTCTCCTAGGGGTACCTGCTCCCCACACAATTTGTGGTTCCCTCTGGCCGCCCTGGCTGGAGCATTGGGGACTAGAGTTTCCAAAGGGAGAAAAGAAAGTGGGGGCTGAGCTCCGCGCATCAATCAGACTGGGGAGGCTGCGTGTGTCCTGACCCCTGACCCCGTGGTCCTATCTCCTCTGTGGCACCTGGCTACTTGCTCTCTGCCATGTAGTGCCTTAGACATGATGTCATGTCGCCTTATACTGTGTCTCCCGCAGTGAACTGCTCACCTGGCTCTCTGATTTGGGCAGTGGTGTTTTGGTTCCCCGTGCAGCAGGTGCTGTGTCCTGTCCATGTCCCCTTGACAGTCACCTCTGTGCACCAAAGGTTACTGCTGTGGTCTGAATGTTTCTCCCCTCCAAAGCTCACATAGCAGCTTGATCCCCAGCGTGGCAGTGCTGGGAACTTGGGAGGTGGCTGGATCATGGGGAACTTTGGGAGGTTCCTCATGCAACCAAGCCACCCGCTGAGCAGCTGCTGGCCCCCTCCGGGAGGGCACCTGAGTCCTAGGTCTCTACTGACTCCACCCGCCTGGCTTCCTTGTTTTCTTGGCTTGACAGGAGCCTTAGGCATTTGGGTTTGTGGCTGTGTGCTAGGATCACTGGGACCCTGGGACTGGGGCAAAGGCGATAAATCATCCGGAGGTAACGGCAACAAGATGTGGATGTTGCTGCTGCTGAGGCCTGTGTTTGATATTGGGTGGCTGGCCACACTCGGGGGGACAGAAGTGTCTTTCCAATGGGGGTCTGTCCTGTGGTACTAAATTCTGGGGCCCAGTACCTTCATAATAGGACAAAGCCAAAAAGGCCAAGCTTCGAGCCCAGTGGTTCTCAACTCCTGGCTCTGCTTTTTCAAAATACCAAGATTTGGGCCCCATCCCTAGGAATTCTGGTTTGTGTGGTCTGGGGTTGGCCCAGGATATTGGTATTTTTGACAGTGCTCGTTAGCACGTGCTGGAGCTGGCTTCTCCAGCCATGAGCACCAGTGCCAGGCATCTCTTGTTGACAGCGTGATCTGCCAGGGTAGGAGGACGTGCACCACACTCAGAGCTCACCTCTCCCTCCAGAAACCTGTTGTTAAACCCTGCCCAGCGTGCCAGCGAAGAGCCCCGCAGTCGTTCTGACGGGAACCACCACGTGAGGGGTCCTCTTGGCAGGGTCAATGTCCCTGACTTGGGGTTTGTTGCCCACTTTGGGGCGGAGGTCTCTACATGGAGAGGGCCTTAGGTCCAAGCCGGTGGGGGCCACATTGAGTCTTTAACTTTGGAGGTGGAATCACCCTTCCTCTGCTCATTAACTTTGTGACCTTGGGCAAGAGGACCTCAGCCCCAGGCCTCCAGCGTCCAGTCTGCTCAACAGGACCAGTGGCCTTTGCCTCCCAGGAGCGTCACCAGCGTGGAATGAGACCGCGTACACTGATCATCTGCCATGACATCTGCCATGGAGACGGCTTCCATACGTGTCACCTTTCTCTCCCTTGGTCTGAAAGGGATGTGGAGTACACCGTGCTGTTTCTGCAAGCCCCCTTCTAGGAGCCGTTTCAGGAACGACCCGACGCCGGGGCCTGAGCAGGTGCTGCTGGAAGTCCGCTTGGGCGCGGGCTGGGAAGAACCGCTGGGAGCCGGCGCTGCAGCTGTGAGGCCTGCCCCGGGGGTGCTGGAGTTAATTTTTCAGTTGGAAACGACTCTTCCAACTATGACTGCTTTCCTGGATCCAGGAAAATCAGAGGGTGTTGTCCATTGAAAGAAAAAAAGAGCTACACTAATGACAGTCTCATGCATGACAATTTACTCTGACTAAAACCTTGCCACTCACCGTTTCATATTATCTCTTCTAACCTGAAAAGCAGCTCTTTTGCTTCCTTTCTAACCCAGACCCAGTGTTTAGCAGGGTAATGGGATTTATGATTTTGTTTACATCAGTCTCCGTGGCGATCCACCATAAAAGATCAGTTGCTTGGCAACTCAGCATTGTGGCCTGCAGCGGAGGGTGGGATTTTTTGTCTCCCTGAAGAGAGGGCTTAAGGAATAATGAAGACTTCTGCTCATACTTCTCACGAATGCTTGTATTTTCAAGGTCAACCAAATGTTTTTTTCAAGAAAGACTAATGCACTTTTCTTCAAGCAATACAGCGTAAAATGTTTCTCCGAGATTACCCCGTCTCTGGGTGGAGGACAGCTGGCTCTAGACGTTGTCACTCTGTCCTTGCTGCTGCAGACGAGGTTGGAGCGACTCTGGGACCGTCATAATGGAGTGGGTCTGTCTCATTTACTGGCATTTTGTGCACTCATTAGCAAATGCCTTTTTTTTCTTAATGAGCTGTCATACACCCTGAATCACTTCTCATCTCAGAAACCAGTTTCGTTTGGTTAGCAGTTGGTTTACCACAATCTCTTTGATGACGGGGTCGATGTTAGCAGAGGCCCGGAGGGCACAAAACAGGACCCCAACTTCCCTCTGCAGTTCCCCATTGACTACAGGCGTTTCTACCAATGATCAAAGGACCTGCTTTAAAACACGCAGATGCCCTTTCCTGACCTCTCTCTCAACATGTGCACACAGGAAGGGAAAAGAAGTCGACTCACCCAGATCTGCGTGGACACAGCCCGAGCTGGAGGTGTGGAGGCTGCGGTGAGAATACTGACGACGGCAGCTAATTGAACACTTACCATGTGCCTTGTACACACTATCTTGCTTAAGTCTTGCAACAACACTTGGCCATTTGTCATCAGCTGGGGGCCAGACGCAGCTGCCTGAGCAGTCGACCTGCTGGTCAATGCCACCTCCAGCAGCCCCTTCGCCAACTTCTCTCCACTTGAGCTAAACGCAACTCAGCTTCTCGTAGTGAGTGACCCCCAGCTGCCTGCTCCCAGGCCTAGTGATCCCTCTCCCTCACCCTGGGCCAAGCGAGGTGTGCTGATAATCTACTTGATGTACTGGTTTAAGGTGGTGATTGTGACTGGCTTCAAGTGTGCTCGGCTGTGATGCCTGTGAACTAGTACTCCTCCCATTTGAACGTGGGTGACAACTGTCAGGGGCCTTGTTCACATGCAGATTCCTGAGCCTCGCCCCAAGAGAATCTGAGTTAGCAGGCCTGGGGTGAGGCCCACGAATCTATATTTCTAACCGGCACCCAGACAGTGCTGCTGAGCCCAGATCCCCATGAGCAGCACCCTCTCAGGATTTCAGCCTGGCCCCTGCCTGGAAGTCTGGAAGCGCTGCAGTTTCTGCATGGGGTTTTCTGTGGGTTCAGTAAATGTGTGATGAGACGCTTCATGATACCCAATTTTTCTGTTTCACTCCTTGCCAAGGACTTGGCAAACCTATGTGTGTGGAGCTTACAATTTACATGTGTTATGTTCTATTTGTGGAGTGGTTTATAATTTACATGTGTCATGTTATTTGGCTCCGTGGGTATGGTTTTGCCCATTTTGCAAATTAAGAAATGGAGGCTAGGGCTGGACTCCGAGCCAGGCCTCTGGATGCTGAGTCCTGCAGTCTGCACAGGGCACCGCAGATACCGACCTCCTTCTCCCCTCACGGAGGGCCTGCCTCGATGCCCTCGACAGTAGAATGCACACTCTAGCAGGAAGACAGAGGGGGGACCCAGTGAGGAGCAGAATCCTAAAACAGAGGCTGCAAGCCTGTGTTCTGAGCGGTGAGTCACACCCAGTCCTCCACGTGTTAAAGAGGGCATTTCAGTCTCACAGGTGTGCGTGTCAAGGGTGCGTCCTAGAGTGAGCTGTTACTAGTGTTCCTGGTGAGTAGGGCAGACACAGCAGTACCAGGACAGTGAGGCTCCAGCTCGTGTTGATTGTAGACATTCCTTAGGCACAAGCTTCTGTGATTTTTGTTTAACTCTGAAATGCTTATACCGTCTGCAGAGCATCACTTCTGGTGGGATGACATCTTGGTTCTGAGGCAGCCCTTCTCATTTGGGAACCCGAAAACCCATGGTTATCAGTCATTTTGTTTCTTTTATTTCTTTGACTCAAATTAAATCATTTGAAAGGGGTTTAAGAAATTGGCTGTCCAGCCAACTCATGTGGAAGCGTGTTAGCAAAGGACAGGGATCGCTAGAGAAAATGCCAGTGGTGTCTATTTATCAAGCACCTACTACGTGCCCATCACAGCCTTTGTGTGAGGAGAGGTGACATACGAGGAAACCCAGCTCGGAAGGTGACCTGTCCAGCTTGCATTCGAACTGCCACAACTCTGTCTCCAAAGCCAGTTTTCTTAATCACTGTGATGTATTGTCACCCCTCAATCAAAAACCAAAATATAGCACTAATTTAAATAAACCTAAATTCGGGAGGAGAGTTTTCTTCCTCTTTTCTCATCCAAGCGGGGGCCATTTTCTAAACAGGTAAGTTCAGGTGCACATCTCACTTCCTCCCAAGTTTCCTAGCCCCCAAAGCCCAGGAGAATGAAATATTCAAGGACTGGGGGAAGGAGAGAGGGGAGAGGCAGGGGACTCTTGGGACAGAAAGGGACAAAGCAAAGGGCCTGAGTCACTGGTGCTCCAAATCTGAGGCACCCAAAGCCCATCACCATCAGCCTCTTGTGAGGCTGGTCAGAAGGCCATGGGCGTGTGATTTATGGACTTGAGAGTTCACGGGCTTGGGGTTTGCCGGGATGTCCCAGTGCAGATTAGGTGACCTCTCCAGCCTGCCGTGACCTTGGAGTGTTGGCCCCAGTGCCTGCATATTCCCTTGCCTTGCAGTCTCATAATCCTAGGTGATCCCTGAAGAGAGTAACCTGAACCTTCCTGCTGTTGCATCAGCACATGACATCATCAAAAGAGCAGCTATTCTTCTTAGCTCCGTACACGCGGGCGCTCTGCAAGGTAGCCGTAATTAGCTACACTTTCCAGACACGGAAACTGAGGCTTAAAGAGGTTAAGTGGCGTGCCAAGAACACACAGCTAGTCAGTAAAGCATTTGGGCTGAAGTATCCAAAGCTAAGTCTGCCGGCTCTAAAATACATGGCCCTTTCTCTGTTCTGTGCTGCCTCTTCTGAAAAGGAGATAGCTCTGCCTGGGCCCTGGGACTCTTGCACATTAGCAATGGGCCTTTGGGAGAGCAGACTCTTTCAGTGTGGCTGTGCTCTCCTTGTGACCTTGTGGTCACCTTCACCCCAGGCCACCTGGCAGAGAGGCTGGAGGATGCCTGTGGGCTACATCAGGTGTGTCCCTCTATCTCGACCTAGGTCAGACTCTATCTGGCACCTCCTTGCGGCCCAGGCAGTGCTTGATGAAGGAATGTTGATCCAGCATGAGGGAGAAAGAAAGTGCAGAACGAAGGCTGGCGGGTGGAGGGCGTTCAGCAGCTCAATTGCACCAAACTTGGCTGTGCTGCAAAGTCCAGGTGGAAGGCTCTCAACATGCACGGGTTCCCAAGACATCCTTTTTAAGTGAAAAAGGCAAATCATAGGTGGACAGCATGCCATTTATGTTAAGATGCATATTCACTCAAAAATATAAAGTTTCTGCGTGCATATGTGTTCACACACATGCATACTCCTCTGGAAGGAGTTATTCCTCACCCGAGCTACCTCAGAGGGTGGAACTGTAGTGGTGGTTAAAAAGTACTTTAGCCTCATACAAGTATTTTAATTTTTAAAAGCAGAGTGGATTTGTGTATTATTTTTGCAATTAAATGCAAATTTAACACGATAGTTAAAAAAGAAAAAGCTGTTCATTTCTATGACCCCCACCTGAGGGCTGCTATTTGACAGACTCTGCACTGACCGTCCCCTGAATGACTGAGGTCTCCCTGTGCAGGTCTGCAGCTTTGGTCTCTGAGTAAGAAGCAAAGCCAGGCAGGCTCTGCCGAGTTCTGCCGTCCTGGGGTTTGGGTCAGGTGGAGGCCTCAGTAGAGCTGGGAAGTCCTTGCCTAGGGCTGGCAGGTCCCTGTCTCACAGACCTCTCCTGCTTTCACTCCCTGTCTTTCAAATCTCTCCGATCCATCATTTTTGATGCAGCAGGGTAAACAGTAAAAGCTTTTAAGGGTCTCTCTTTCCAGACCCGTCTGAATTTTAGCAGGGCATAGAGAGAG
This sequence comes from Galeopterus variegatus, assembly GCF_000696425.1. NCBI lineage: Eukaryota > Metazoa > Chordata > Mammalia > Dermoptera > Cynocephalidae > Galeopterus > Galeopterus variegatus. Next base: position 26,540 of record NW_007735628.1, read on the forward strand.
GACATTACGGAGGAAGGGTGAGTGTGGCTCCCGGCCACCGGGCTGGATGCAGGTGTTTCCTCTGCAGACACATGAGCCCTGCCCAGCCTCGGGCCATGGGGCAACTGTAGACTTGTCAATAAATGACACTCAATCCTACAAAGCAGGAGGATCTTTCTAACAGGGAGTTCAGGATTAGACATATACTGTGTTTACCTTAATCTTTACCTTAATCTCCAATTATCCCGAATAATCTCCCCACTGAAGATGACAAAGTCCTCAGTAGGGTTCACTCAAATGTCCCCAAGATTTCGGCAGCCAGTGCCTGTTGGAGCACAGACTGTCTCTTCCCTTTAGTTCCAACTCCAGTGTCTGGATGGGACCTGGGAGTTGGTGAGTTGATCTGACATCAGAGGACAATTCTTTCTTCTCTCCTGACCATATAGTAGAGTCTTAGTCCTGATATTTCAAGAGTACCAAACCACACAGCCTAATGGAGGGTGTCAGAACCCACATCTTGGGTCCCTTTCTTCCTTTACTTGCCAGCGGTATGGCAAGAAACACCAGGCTTCTTTGCAGAGTATCAAAGTCACACAATGCAGCAAAGGATTTAGTGATAGACATGACTGGTGAGTTTGAGGAGGATTTGGAAGATCAAAGAGATGGTCCAATTGAAAAGAATTACATTTTATTTTGATGTAATTGATAGAAGTCATGCTTGGGAAGAATCTTTATTCCCTGATGCAAATATGTAGCAGATGTTCTTTCCTTGATGAAACAGGCTGGTATAGGGACAAGAATATGGATTCTGGAGGCAGAAAGATCTGAGTTCGAGTCCCAGTTCTGCCACATACTAACAGTTTGACTGTAGACAAACCCATCTCCTCTTTAAATCTCGGTTTACTCACCAGGAAAATCAGTCTATACTAACTGTCTTCTGTGGTTGTGAAGCTTAAAAACCATCTACAGTCATGTGCTGCATAACAATGTTTTAGTCAACGACGGACCACATATACAACAGTGGTCCCATAAGGTTATGATGGAGCTGGAAAGCTACTGCATAGTGACATCGTAGCATAATGCATCACTCATGTAGGAGCCACAGGCTATGCCATATAGCCGAGGTGTGTAGTGGGCTATGCCATCTAGGTTTGTGTGGGCACATCCTGGGATGTTTGCATAAGGATGACATCATCTAACGATGCGTTTCTTAGAACACGTTCCCATCACGACACATGACCGTATATGTAATCTGCCCGGCGCATACTAGGTGATCAATAAACGGTAGCTACTAATATTGTATTATCATCCGCGTTACATTAGCAAGGAGTCGGAGTTACAAGTGACATAAACCAAATCACAAAAGGACACAGATAAATAAGGAAACGTATTGACTTATCAAACTGAAAAGGCTGAAGGCTTTAGGCATTGCTTAATCTGGGTTCTCAGACTGAGCCGTGAGGAGTCAGATTTTCTCTTTCCTTTGAGCTGGCTTCGTTCAAGTAACAGCAAAGATAGACACCAGTAGATCTAGATTTGTATTCTCCAAGGCGAGCAACCCTAAGAGAGAAAGGACCGTAGTGGAAGCAGATTCCCAGATGACTCCAAATTGAGTGGTTTAGGCGGATCATGTGCCCATCCTTAAACCTGTTGTGTCCAGAGAGTTGGAGCATGTTGGTCGAGCCTTGGGCATGTGTCCCACCTCACAGCTAGGGACTGGGGTAAACTCCACCTAAACCAGAGGGAAGGTGGGGAGGATGGTCCTGAGGAAAGCTGGGTGTGGGTGCTCTTATCAGAAGAAGGGACAGCAGACACCGGGCAGGTAAAAACAGACCCCCACCATGAAGGCCTCTCTTTAGTGGGCTCGCAAATTGCAAAATTGACTGAACCTCGGAAGATAATTGTTCAGTAGAGGGTTGCCATTAATTTTCTTAGCTGCTTGTAAGTTTTCCGACTTTGTAGCTTTTCAGAAATGCATATGAGTGACTGAATTAACAAGTACTTCTTAATAGATACGTAAGAATATCATTTGAAATTGCCCATTGTCCTAAATTTCTACAGGGGTAATCAAGCTGGAATTTAAAAAATAATTGGAATGGACTTCTAGAAAATGTTTTCAGCTCTTGCTATCAATGTAAAGGGAACTTAGTAGATGTCCCCAAGCCTCCAACCTACTTTATGCATATTTCCCCAGGACATTTGCATTTATTTTTTATTAATTGGGCATATTTGGAAGGTTCTCTTGTCATCAGAGAACACTGGGTTTGATTTGCTCCAGTGCAGCCACGACTGACCCGGCAGCACGGCTTGACGGTACGGAAGAGAAAGACAAACCCTTACCCACAGGGCACAGCAAGTGCACCAGAACTGACCCCGCACAGAGTGTGGCCATTACAGGAAATGGAGGATTCAGAAAAGGATAACGAACATTTTGGGAGCTGAAAATCCTGTACATGAAAGAGTGTGCATGGAGATGGATGTCGAAAAGCGTGGTCATGGTGGTGGAAGCTCTTCTCGGCAGAACAAACATGGGCCGATGCCTCGGTGGGTTCAAGCCACCAAAGAATTTCTCCTCTGGGCTGGCTGGTCGGCTCAGTTAGCTAGAGCACAGCCTTATAACACCGAAGTCACGGGTTCGGATCCCCGAACTGGCCAGCTGCCAAAAAAAAGAATTTCTCCTTTCACAGCCCCCAAATACAAGCAACTGATTTTCATGACACATTTTTTAGCTCACAAAATGATGCTCTCATAAGCATTTTCTATGGATCAGAGACTAAAGGCTCTCCCAACCAGTAGATAGGCTCTCTTGGACTGCTTGCTCCTGATTTGGGGCCCTGGTTCAGAGGTGTGGGCTGCCTTGTAATGAATGCGCCTCCACTGGCTTTCCTGATTCCCAGCTTTCCTAGACTGTGCATGGTGGACTTCGTGGCTTGACCCAGGCGTAGGATCAAAGGCATCCTAAGTTTCAGAATCTCACCATCCCTGGCACCTTTAACATTACATGTAAATGGATTATAATTCATTATCAAAGTGCAAAAAGACAAGACTCTCCAAGCTGATGGGAGCCCAGTGTCTAGCAAGACTCTGTCTGAGTGACAGCTCCCTCAGAATCATGCAGGCTAGAATTTTCAACAATCACCAGATTGCTTCCTTCACCCTATACACTTTTATCATGACCCATTAATTTGTGCTCTGGAAAGTCTTTTTAAGATTAAAAAAAAATTTTTTTTTGAATTTTACTTGACTCTTGCTCTGTGTTATAAATTGATTGAAAGGCAACCCAGAAAGCAGCATGTTCTCAAGGCCTGAGCTTGGAACTGGGGTTCTGGAGCTGCTGGGGTTTAATTTAATGACATGGCTGTCCACTCAAGGCTTTGGTCAGGTCACTTTTGCTCTCTTGATTGCCACCTCTCCATGTCCGGAAATGAGAGCCTGTTCTAGAAACAAACTCATTCACAGGCAGGGGCATGTTCCCACTCTCAGGTTTCTCTTTCAAAGGGCCTGCATTTGGATACTCTCGAGGGTCACTTTCAGAAGAGAAAAAAGAGACCCCACCAGGTCAGTGGGTGATTCAGGGTCCCCTGGAGTCTCCCCTGTGAATCATGTCTTCCCTGGCTCAACCTTTTTAAAAAATTATTTTTTTATTGATAAATAAAAATTGTATATATTTATCATATACAACATGATGTTTCAAAATATGTGTGCATTGTGCATGGCCGAATTGAGCTAATTAACATTAGCATTACCTCACATGCTTAGTTTCGTGTGTGTGGTAAGTGTGCTCTTAGGGATTATCAAGTATGCCGTACATTGTTGACTACAGGCACCATGCATGCCACAGATTTCTTAACCTTGTTCCTCCTGTCTAGCTGAGATGCTGTGCCCTTTGACCCATGTCCCCCAGCGTTCCCGTCCACACCGGTCTTGGACACTCTTGCTTCCTTGCTTTCCAGCCGGGCCTTGGCTCTGAGAGGCACTGCCCTCTCTGCTCAGTCCATCAGCGTTGCTGCGTGGGTGCCCTGTGAGATGGGGTGTTTGTTGGTCTCCATCTAGATCTCATGGGGAGGGAGCAGAAGTGACGGCAGTGTCTCTGAATTCATGGACCCTGCTGCCACCCAAAAGCACAGAGCTAGTTTTAGAATCGAAATTGTTGGCCTGCCATTTGTGACTGTGCCAACCTAAACGCCTTTCATTTACAAATCCCAAACATTCTACCGTGAAAGCCACCAACCTAAATGGGAAGGATTAGAGACCACCTGATATTTATTTGGATATGTTTAAAAAGAGAGAAGTATGGAAGCAGCATGTTTAGCGGGCATGGCTCAGGAAGCTGCAGGCCAGTGAGGTGCCAGGGCGAGAGGCTCACAGCCGGGCAGAAGGCAGTGTCTGGGCAGCTGTCACAGGAAAGGACTGGAGGTCAGAAACTAGCCAAGCGGGGGGTCAGAAATGAGCATGCTGCCCATTCAGCTTGTCTCCATTGTCCTGCCCGCAGGGTTGGGAGTGGGGTGCTGGGGTTGGGTTGTGGGGAACGTGGCTCGGGGCTCCCGAGGAGGGAGTCACTGCAGACGGCTGGCTGGCTGTCCCATGCAGGGCCACCTGCGTGTGGAGAGCAGAGGGTGGGAGTCCCCAGGGATGGATGGAATGTGAGGGGGAGAATTAGTTCACAGGGTGACAATGCAAGGTGGCTGTCCACATGTGAGATGCGCGGATGCTGCTCTGCTGGTGTGGGGAAAATAGAATAATTTGGTCAGGCTCCCTCGACTTAGGTCTGGTTGGGGGTCATGCAGCACATTTCCTGTAAACAAGCTGTGTGTGGGTGGAGTTAGTGCGCATGTGCACTCACATATCTTTTTAGTTTGTTGCTATTGTGTGTTCTTCAGTTTGTGAAGCAGAAGCTGGCCGGCAGAGCTCGCATCTAAAAATAGAGCATGTTTGCTCTGCTGGCAGCTGCTCAGTTTTTCTTTGGAGTTTGCTGGTAACAGTCGAGCTTCTGAGTTTCTCTTTGTACTGCCTAGCTCATAGTGTGTGTATGCTGAATAAAGACTGTTCCTACTTCAACCAAGGCTCCAAGGACCTTTTTACCAGTTACCTAGCTCATAGACCTGCATGTGAAGGGCTTGTGAACGGGTTCAAGGGGTCTGTGAGCTTCAGATCCAGCCTTAGCTCTACAGCTGGGGAGTGAGCGTGAGGGTCCTGGCCTCTCGCATGGGTGCCCCTGGGGGGGGGGGGGGGAAAAGGTCCACATGGCCGGTCCGTGCTGAGCTGCCAGCTGAGCCACACTCTAGACAGAAG
>NW_007735628.1:31821-36404 GCF_000696425.1 Galeopterus variegatus
CCGGGGGGGGGGGGGGGGTGGGGGCCCGGGCCTCTCGCGGGGGTGCCCCTGGGGGGGGGGGGGCGAAGGTCCACATGGCCGGTCCGTGCTGAGCTGCCAGCTGAGCCACACTCTAGACAGAAGGTGGGACAAGGGCATCCTGCAGGCTTGGGTGGCACAGCACTGAGCGGCTTATAGACCCGATTCCACCCCCGGGGGACGAGGCAGGTGCATTGTTTCCTTCCCATTTGTAGATGGGGGACCGAGGTGCAGAGAGTCTGGGGCTCCAGCACACCCTTTGGCAGCATCCAGCTCTCACCTCCTCGGCAGCTCATGGGCCACGAGACAGCTTTGCCAGGATACTGTGGCTTTTTGAAAGGCGGGGTGTCACCTTGAGTACCACTGGTGGTTCTGATGGGCCTGTCTTAAAGGCAAGAAGCTGGCTTGAGCTGCTCTCAGGGAAGGGCAGGCCAACAAGCAGGGCCTCGACTTGAGGGGTGCTGGCTTTAGGGGAGCAAACCCCACATCTTGGGCCATGGGTGTGATGTCATCCCTGGAGTGAGGCAGCCCCCCTCAGCTCTCCTGCAGCTTCATTACATCCTTATCAACCCCAGTGTTTCGAGCACCTACTGTGTGCCAGGCACAGTGCCCATAACGACAAAAACTCTCCATCCTCCTGCAGTCTACATGGGGATGGCACAGGACACAGGAGGCAGCTAGATGTGGCAAGAGCTGTGGAGGGAAATAGCCTGGGAATAGGGACTTGCAGGACGTGCAGTTTTGAAGCAAGTGGCTGGAAAGTGTGTCACCAAGGGGTGCCATGTGGGAAGACGTGGAGACAGGAGGGGGCTGGGCAGGGACCTATGGAGGGCGTGTGGCTGGGACCATGGGGTGAGGCCCCAGGGTCACAGTGGGGCAGCCGTCCTTGTCGTTCAGGCTTTTCCTCTGGGTGAGACAGGAAGCCATCGAGGGTTCGAGCAGCGGGGCCATATGTTCCGACTCATAGTTTAGCGTGGACCCTCTGGCTGGGTGTTGAGAATAGACAGGAGGGAGGCGAGGACAGAAACAGGAGACAGACAGCCACTGCAGCGGTCCAGAAGAAAGACGCTGGGCTTGGACTGGGAAGGGAGCGGCGGGGGTGCTCAGAGTAGAGCAGCGACTATCGTGTGACATGTCTGACGGGTCGTGTGTAGGACGTGAGGGAGAGTGAGGAGTGAAAGAGACCTCGGTTCTTCCCAAGCGACTGGAAGGAGTGGGAAAGACTGTGGGGGGCAGGGCTCTGGGGGACACTTGGGAGCCCCTTTGGACACGTCAAGTGTGAGACGCTCTTTACACACCTCGATGGAAGCGCACAGGGGGTCACACGGCTAGACACTCTGGGACTGGAGGCCAGAGGAGGAGCGTGCGCCCTCGTGGCACAGATGCCGTGGGAGGAGGAGCTGGCCGGGAAGCGAGCCCTGGGCCTCCAGCATCAAGGGGTCACAGAGTGGGGGACTTGGGGAACATTTCTGGAAATGGATATATGTGGAGAGACCTACAGCTTCTGTGGCTATTGAAAAGCCCACTTCTAACCATTAGCCCATAGGCAAGGTTCCCTTCTGACCTGGGATTTTGCAGGTGATGCTGGCCTGTGCCTTTTAATTCCATTGGGGCAGCATGGACCGGTGGCCCCAAGAAGGACTCAACGCCTGTGGCTGCAGGCAGTGTCACAGAGCACAGGGCTCGTGGGCACTGCTAGGTGGTCTGGTTCCACGGTCCACTGCCTCCCACCGGCTGGCCCGGGCCCTTGGGCAGTTTCTTGAACTCTCCCCACCTGGACTCCTCCTCCGTAGAGTGGAGACAATAAGAGTGGCTGAGTGACAGGATTATTTAATAATAACGTAAGTTGAAAGTGCTTAGCTGAGTGTCTGAACATAGTAAGCTCTCAGTAAATGTAGCTTATTCCTGTTGTTTTTTAATATTATCTTACTATAGAGTACTTGGAGATTTGAGAGGAAAACTGGCAAAAAAAACCCAGTACCATTAATTACCAGGAGTTTGAGATAAACAAATGCATTGAAATTAGGCCATATTTTACTAACTTAAGAACTAAAACTCCTGGGCCGGCCCAGTGGCGCACTCAGTAGAGTGCGGCACTTGGGGGTGTGGCGGTGCTCCCGCCGAGGGTTCGGATCCCATATAGAGACCGGTCAGCTCACTGGTTGAGCGCGGTGTGGGAGCGACACCAAGGGTTGCGATCCCGTTGCCGGTCGCGGTACGGGCGCGACACTGAGGGTTGCGATCCCGTTACTGGTCACAAAAAAAGACAAAAAGGAAAAAAAAAAAAGAACTAAAACTCCTGAGTGTTCATGTAAATAAACCATTTACTAAAATCTGCACTTGAAAATATGCAAATTAGCAGGACATATTGAGTTCTCCAATATTTCTCCATCATTTACTTCAGTTTAATACAATTCTGTCTGATTCCCAGCTGACAACTGTTATTCTGTGTAAAGGAACACTGGGATTTCAGTCCAGTTACCTGTCGTAGTGAAGCGGACAGTCTCCTGCCGTGCGACTGAGTCCGGGTCTGTGTGTCACTGTCGTTGGGGCTCTCTGTTTCTTCCCACTTCCTCCACTCTTTCCTGCTTCTCTTACAGAGCTGCGAGTGCCCTGAAGGCAGGGACCGGGTGATGCGCATCTACGTACCCTCAGCACACTGGGAGCCCTCAGGGCACATTTGTTAAAAAGAAGTTATTGTTGGGTGATGCCTGACCGAGTGAGAGAGTGAACGAATGAATGAAGCCTGGTCCTTTCCCTTCAGAAGCTCCCGTGGAGCAGGGAGGCAGATGCTCACACGCAGCTAAAATAGTGTGGTGTTGTTGTGACCCACACCGTTGATGGGCAGGAGTTTGGGATCAGCATGTGAGTATCCAAAATATCCTCAAATACTTCCCAGGGGGTATATGGGCTGAGCTGGTTTTAAGGGAGTCAACTTTGTATGCTCGAATTCCGCACTGACATGGCTGCGATGGGGTGTCGGGACCCTTCCCGTCCCACCTCCCCTTCCACTGTCCCCGCCTTCCTCCTGGCCAGAGAAAGTCATGGCACTGTCACCCACTCTGAGTCTCACCACGGGGTCTTGCTCCAGAGCGTGAAAGTCTTTGGGGCAACAGAGATCTGATTCAACGTACCGGTGTTGGCAAACCCTCTGTAAAGGCCACCACTGGCCTGCAGAGAAACTAGCATCTTTCTGCTACGGGCTCAGTTCTCCAGAAGCAAAAGCTGAGACAGAGATGGCAGATATGTATTAGGGATCAACGCCTGCCACGGGAAAGGGGAGGAACAGGATTGGGCAGAAGTCAAAGCACGATTCAGACCCCACGAAGGCTTAGCCAGCCCACGAGCGCGTGGGTGCGAGCTTGGCACACTGCGGAGGCCTTCCCGCGGCAGAGGCCGCGCTGCAGGAGCTGCCAGGCCCCTCAGCCAGGCAGCGGGGACGTCCTCAGAGGGCCCGTGTGGCGCGTCTCCTATGCCTCAGGCAGCTCTGCAGAGAGAGAGAGAGCGTGCAGAAAAGGGGGATTTGGGGAAGCCTTGGGGTGTTCTGAATTCAGGTATTTTGTAGAGTAAGGCAGTGGGGGTGGTGAGAATTTCTGTTCAACAGCCTCACATCTTCTGTGCCCTAAATAATGGCAAAGACCCCGCACACAGGCAGCGGAGAGGGCCTCAGTGGCCCGTGGTGGGCCTCATGTCGCTGAGGCCACAGCCTCATGCCCAGGCTGTGCTCTCATGTTTCCTCTCCACGACGGACGGCTGGTCCACTAGTCATGTGCCTATACATCCTCCTCTCATCTTGGAACTAGAATCCAGAAGTAAGGCGGTTGTGCAGAGATGCAACTTAACACATGTACTTGAAACTGAAGTCAGTGTTTTCTAACTAAAACTACATCAAACTTGGCTGCTTGGCTTGAAAACGTGGACTGCCTTCCCAAACGGGTTAGATGGCAGGTGTATTCACGAACCAAATGACCTACATCTGAAACACCAAGCTTTCGATGGAAATGTATTTAAAGCATGTGGTGAAACAGAATGATTTTATTAAACATTGTACTGGCTGGAGGAGGTGGTGAGGAGGGACTGCAGATGGGTGCGGGATTTCTTCTGGGGTGATGAAACTGTTCTGGAATTAGATCGTGGCGATGTTCACACAACTTTGCGACAATACTAAAATCCACTAACTGGTACACTTTAAAAGGGTGAGTTTTACAATATCAGAATTATATCTCAATTTGAAAAGAAAAAAATTGTACTGGCAAAACTGTATTAAAATATCAAGTATTTTAATTGGTAAAGTAACATGAAAATCAAGTATATTGTATATTGATATGTTAAAATTAAAAAATAAAGTTAAAAAAATCAAAAAACAAAACAAAACAAATCTCAAACCATTCTAAAACATAAAGAATATCACGATTAATGATTAAGAAAAGAATAATAGAGCTAACTTTAGAATCTAGGTTGTTATAAATATAGACAAATATTATCAACTGTATTAATTTTTTTATTTTTTCCTTTTTGTCTTTTTTACTGACTGGTAATGGGATCACAACCCTCGGTGTTGCGCC
>NW_007735628.1:37391-47036 GCF_000696425.1 Galeopterus variegatus
ACTGGGTACCTGATATGTTTTCATGTCTCATGATTTCTAGTTCTTTTCTTTTGACAAAACTGAAGGACCAAATTGACTTGTCAGCTTATAGGTCATTACTCATTTTTGATAATAGAAGTGTTCATGTAAATAAACCATTTACTAAAATCTGCACTTGAAAATATGCAAATTAGCAGGACATATTGAGTTCTCCAATATTTCTCCATCATTTACTTCAGTTTAATACAATTCTGTCTGATTCCCAGCTGACAACTGTTATTCTGTGTAAAGGAACACTGGGATTTCAGTCCAGTTACCTGTCGTAGTGAAGCGGACAGTCTCCTGCCGTGCGACTGAGTCCGGGTCTGTGTGTCACTGTCGTTGGGGCTCTCTGTTTCTTCCCACTTCCTCCACTCTTTCCTGCTTCTCTTACAGAGCTGCGAGTGCCCTGAAGGCAGGGACCGGGTGATGCGCATCTACGTACCCTCAGCACACTGGGAGCCCTCAGGGCACATTTGTTAAAAAGAAGTTATTGTTGGGTGATGCCTGACCGAGTGAGAGAGTGAACGAATGAATGAAGCCTGGTCCTTTCCCTTCAGAAGCTCCCGTGGAGCAGGGAGGCAGATGCTCACACGCAGCTAAAATAGTGTGGTGTTGTTGTGACCCACACCGTTGATGGGCAGGAGTTTGGGATCAGCATGTGAGTATCCAAAATATCCTCAAATACTTCCCAGGGGGTATATGGGCTGAGCTGGTTTTAAGGGAGTCAACTTTGTATGCTCGAATTCCGCACTGACATGGCTGCGATGGGGTGTCGGGACCCTTCCCGTCCCACCTCCCCTTCCACTGTCCCCGCCTTCCTCCTGGCCAGAGAAAGTCATGGCACTGTCACCCACTCTGAGTCTCACCACGGGGTCTTGCTCCAGAGCGTGAAAGTCTTTGGGGCAACACGTCACTGAGACTCACCCACTCTGAGTCTCACCACGGGGTCTTGCTCCAGAGCGTGAAAGTCTTTGGGGCAACAGAGATCTGATTCAACGTACCGGTGTTGGCAAACCCTCTGTAAAGGCCACCACTGGCCTGCAGAGAAACTAGCATCTTTCTGCTACGGGCTCAGTTCTCCAGAAGCAAAAGCTGAGACAGAGATGGCAGATATGTATTAGGGATCAACGCCTGCCACGGGAAAGGGGAGGAACAGGATTGGGCAGAAGTCAAAGCACGATTCAGACCCCACGAAGGCTTAGCCAGCCCACGAGCGCGTGGGTGCGAGCTTGGCACACTGCGGAGGCCTTCCCGCGGCAGAGGCCGCGCTGCAGGAGCTGCCAGGCCCCTCAGCCAGGCAGCGGGGACGTCCTCAGAGGGCCCATGTGGCGCGTCTNTAAATAAATAAATAAATAAATAAAATATCAAGTATTTTAATTTCCCCCAACTTTTCACTTTAAACAGGGGGCTTCTAAGCGAATGAGCAGGAAGTATAATTAGCAGTCACCTAAAAGGTTTAGTCCAGACGTTTTGGTATATTCCCTGGAATCAGGACGGTGACTGGGTACCTGATATGTTTTCATGTCTCATGATTTTTAGTTCTTTTCTTTTGACAAAACTGAAGGACCAAATTGACTTGTCAGCTTATAGGTCATTACTCATTTTCGATAATAGATCGTTGTGTGATTTTGGTCATCATTAAACTCATTTTATTTGCATCTTATTTTTTAGGGGAGAATAAGGTTTCCCAGAGTTTTGTCTCTAAAGATGTGAAATAGAAGAAGGATTGATGTTGGACCCCGCTCACTCTAACAATAAATAATATTTATCCATGGATACAGCAACTAATTGAAAAAAGTGCCTTTGAGATTATTTATGAAAAGTTATAACATATTTCTGTTGTTTTGGTCAGTTATATTTTGGTGATCACTGAAACTATAACTTGGTCTAGAAAAAGCTGCTTAAAACTTACAGACTTACAATGATAACAAAATTAAAATTTCAGTGGATTTACATTTTTGTGTCAGAAAAGAATGACAACCATGATCATTTACAAAAAACGCCTTCAAACATAAACGTAGATGACAATGGCTAAAACGTACAAAGAGAAATGGAATGAAAATATGCGTCCAAGGAGAAAATGGAACAAGAAGTTCATAAAGAAGACGTTTCGTGTATTTTAAAGACTGATAACGGTGGGCATAGAATTGCTCTGGCACTCAGATTCCATTGGCAATGTTTAAAAGAGGGATGTAACGATTTTATGTTAAAATGCTGATATTTACAATATGAAGGAAATGACGGTCTCTGCAACTATTTAAACTTACAACAAAAGTTCTTATGTCATCTCAAGCCTCTGTGAGGGGCATATGGGCTTTCAACCCGCTTTCAGCCGGCACGCAAACCGCAAGCGCAGGGGGACCCTGCTCTCGGGGCTGAAGGGGAAAGTGGGTCTGCCAGGTGGGCAGAGCTCCACAGCGCGGGTCATGGGGGCTGCCCCCTGACAGACCGAGAAGGGTGTCACCGGCTGCCAGGCTGGAGAGGCTGGTGTTCTGGGGCACAAGACCAGCTCCTGGCATACTCGCTAACATGTCCACGACTATAACATGAGCCTCATGAATGTGGCATCTAATCCCGTGGCCACTCTATAGAGACCGGGGACAGAAGCACTAAGTGATGCATCTGTCATTTAGCGGCAAGATCAGCCGGCCACTTGCTGGCTCCTGGCGAGTGTGCTCCGTATTACTCTCTGCTTTCTCTTCCTGTTGGCCAAATTGTAGCACCTCGATCCTTGTTCAGCCGCATCCTGAATTAGCTTGGCTTCAAACCCCACTCCCTTCCACTGTCCCCAAGCTCAATCTTAGCGCCCAGGATGTCCAAGAGGACAGGGCAGCCTATGGGCCCCCAGCCTTCCAGAAGCTGGGCTGGCATTGTCTATCCCTGTGGTCCGTGGGGTCAGCACAGCGAGACGGGACTTGGAACACGGGCAAGAATAAGCTCGCAAAGAACAGAGTCTTCGTCTCTTGCATCTTAGGGAGAAGGAAAATCTTTAGCAAAGTCAGGGGCTGGGGAGAGGTCGAGATGGAGGGTTTTCACTTAACTTGAAAAAAGAATTCAGGCCTTTTCATGCTCTGAGCTGTTTAGAAGTTTGTAGATGTCTCCGGGGGAACAAAATGTGAGCTGCAGACTTTGGAACTGTGTTTCTGTTGAACGGGGAGCCACACAGCAGGTGAGATGCTCAGGAGAGTTCTCGAACTTCTCGAAACTGCTGCAGGTGGAGGCTGCCGGGGCGTCCTGGGGCAGGGTCCGCCCGGGGAAGAACTTCAGTCTGTCCCTGCGCCCCTCCACCCGGCCTGGATCCTGCTCTCCTGCGTGTTGTTGTAAAGTGTGGGCACACACTTGTGGGTTTTCTGGAAGGCACCTGAGAGGCGGAGTGGCTGTGGCTGTGCAGAAGGTTCTGGGCCACCGCGTGGGGCTGGCCGGGCCGTGGTGGACCCCTCCACCTGGCCTGGATCCTGCTCTCCTGCGTGTTGTTGTAAAGTGTGGGCACACACGTGTGGGTTTTCTGGAAGGCACCTGAGAGGCAGAGTGGCTGTGGCTGTGCAGAAGGTTCTGGGCCACCGCGTGGGGCTGGCCGGGCCGTGGTGGAGCCCGTGCCCCTCCTCGGGCTGCTTCCCTGGGCCCACTTTTTCCCGCCTCTGGCTGAGAGCATTGCTTTCTGCTCTCTTCATTTCAGCCTCCCGGCAACACACATGCACGCTGCACCAGGTCACATGGAAGGGTGCCAGCTGTGGGCTCTGCCATCAAGGGACCGCAGCCCCCCCGCAGCCTGCTACAGCCCTTCTGAGACTTGGTCCATAAACTGTGCCACGACAAGTCGCCTGGGAGCGCCCTGTGCTGCTGGCAGCTCCACGCCCATGCCACTTCCTTTTTCCTTTTAAAAAATCCATTCCCAGCTCTAGCTTAAGACAGAAGGTCAGTTATATGGACACCTACTGCACAGGGACGCTGTATTTTCAGGAAAATATTGTCACCTTTGAAACTTGTCACGTGGGGTTCCTCTCTCTCCCCCACCCCCGTCTGGTCCCCTTCCCCACCGGCTCTTCTCTTGGAGGAACAGTCAGCCTGAAGCCTGTCCTACAGCCACGTGCCCCGTTCCAGATTCCAGTGGTAGTGGGAGCTCCCCAGAGGCCCCCCGGATTCTCTCGTCAGCAGGGAAGGTGGTTGCCAGAGACACCTGGGCCAGGAGACTGAACCTGCTGAAGACACAGTTGCTTGGCACATGGCGGGCTTCCTGCTCCTGATGATCTTGGGCACGTTTTCCATATTCTCTGCCTCTCTTTCGTCACTTCTGAAATAGGAGAGAAAAAGCTTCACAGGAGGAAGTGTGCACACAGGCACATGGTAAGTTTCCAGTGCTGGGATGTTTTATGGAATGGCGCTCTCGTTTTATGACTGGACCAAGGGGCACGGTTCTGCCTTTCCAGGGATGTCAGTCCTTTGAATGGAGGTATCTGTCTCCAGAAGTCTTGAGTTAAAATCAAATATATGAACTTCAGCAGAAGGAGGAGTGAACTTTCGTTGTTTTTGCTGCTCTCCACTCAGGCTAACAGCACCCCGTTTCCTTTCCAGGAAATTACCTCATCCCTGTTCCGTGCCTTTGGAGAATTAGCTCCCCTGCATGGTCGACTGTCAGTCAAGGTGCCCTGCTCTCCCCAGCCCAGCCGTGGGCATGCTGCCAAAGTGGGGCCAGTTGGATTCTCCCTTTCAGATGTCGACTCTGGAGCGGCGTCGCCAGTCGGGATGCATGCTGGAGCTGCTGCACGCTGGGCACTTCCTAACCCGCAGTCATGGCTCCTGCTTTGAAGAGCCCATAGAGACCCCGGTCCTGGTGATTCTGGCCCAGGGCAGTGGTGGCTGGAGAAAGACTGAGGTTAGTGTTTCCTAGCAGCCTGGTGTTAAGTGAGCAGAAAGTAAAGTTCTGACCTACGCGAACTGGTGAACTAAGGGTGTCTAACATCATGCTGAGGATGAGAAGTTCATCCACAAATACGACCGAGTGAGGGAAGTCGGGACGCAGACGAGCCAGAAGAACTCCCCCAATAATGGACTGTAGCTGGATCCCGGGATCACAAAACAGGCACGTCTCTCTGCACTAGCACTGAGGAAGGAAGGACGTGCGTCTGTTCATTTTCCTCTTCTCTCGTCTTCCTTTCATATAATTTTCTTTCTTTTAAAAGAAAAAAAAAGAAGGTGGACAAAGAAGATGGGCCTTTTTTGACCGAAGCCCGTTCAATCTGTATCTCTTATGGTATCTATCTAACCAAGGTCAGGGTCTCTATACCTGGATGACCAGGGGGTTCACATCCATAACTGAAGCCTGAAAACCAGATTTGTCATCCTGGCGCGGCTTCTCTGGAATTGCAGCTGTTGCCCAAACTCTGTCAAACCAGTTTAACAAAACACGCTGAGGGGCGATGTCACTGCACCGCCCTGTCTTCTCCACCTGAAGCAGAGGGGCAATGTCACTGCACCGCCCTGTCTTCTCCCCCTGTGGCAGAAACGGTGGTTTCCGTGCTGTCAGGCACGAGTCTTCCTCTGTCCCACCTGGTCTTTGGAGGGACACTGTTTCTTTGATGATGACTTCTCACTACCTAAGCTCACAGGTACCCCTGAGGTGAGCCACGTCTTTCTTAGCAGCATCGCACAGGCCTTACCTGTTAGGTGCCAACACTGAAAGGAAATTGTGAGTTCTTCAGTTGAGGGAACTACATTCCAGATGGGTCCCCAAGACCTGGAAGTCCAGGTTGCACAACCTCAGAGACTAGGTGGACCTAGTTACTGTTGATCTTCTTCCCATAGGGGTGGAGTAGCAATAGTTTCCACCTCCTGTGGTTCACCTGGTGGTTATCGAGAGAGCTCTGATTGCATTTTTACCAGTGCTTCCAATTTCTGTTTTGTATTAGTTGATAGCTAGCTGCTATAACAAATACCCCCCAAATTCCAGTGACTTAATACAAGTTCATTTCTCATTCACACAGTTTGCTGATAGCTGGTGGCTCCCATGGCAGCTCTCCTCCAGGCAGTGACTCAGGGCTCACTGAGTGGCTTTGCCATCTGAATCATGTGGGTAGTAGAGAGAAGGTGAAAGGAGCACCAGATACTAACTGGAACACTTCAACCAGAAGTGCTGTTACCTGGCTAAAACTAGTCATGTGCTCACCTTAACTGCAAAGAAATGTGGGCGAGATGAGAGCAATGGCTGTGCTGAGCACACCACTCCCTGCCGCACTTGATCTTCAAGTTCTGCAGTAAATGTCCCTCGCCACTCCTGGCCATGCTTCTGCAAAAAGCCTTGATAGGAAATATTTGAAACCTACTCAACACTGAGGTGAAAATGGGGCATAAATGAGGGGCCTGTGCTCGTCCTCAGGAATACGCTCTCTAGGCCAGCTAAACGTCTTACTCTAAAAGAAGGACGCTCTTGTGTGCAAGGCCCTGCCAGCCTTGCCTCTGCCACCGTCACTCTCAGAAGTGACAAATGTGAAAGGATTTCTGCTGGCGGCACCCGTGTCAAGGGAGGAGGGAACTGTTAGGCCTCGGTTCCTTTGGCCCAGAGCTTGTTCCGTTTGCCTTTTAATTTTCTGGTTAGACTTATGCTCGGGGCTTCTTAGCTCACAAACAATGTGGGTGATTTGCACTGGGTGGTTCTGTCATCTGGTGGGTGACCCTGGAACTTTATTCTTTGTGCTCTGATTTAGTACAGAAACAAGCTAAAGAAGGAAGGTAGAAAAAAAATCTTCTCAACTCACAATTGTACTGTCAACCAGTAATGAAGCTCTAAGTTCAGCCTTGCTCTCTGTCCATCCATCTCCTGGTTCCAATTTCCAAGAACCACGAAAAGAACTTGAGAGCATGACAAGGAAATAGTAAAATAGTGGGGAACTCAAGAAAAGTAATCAAAGGGAGGCTGAACTAAGGATGAAAATGTGAGGCCAAGGTTGCAAACTGAGGCCTGCAGGCCAGCTCCAGCACCTGTGAGTGGGGAACTCAAGAAAAGTAATCAAAGGGAGGCTGAACTCAGGATGAAAATGTGAGGCCAAGGTTGCAAACTGAGGCCTGCAGGCCAGCTCCAGCACCTGTGTGTATTCTGATTGGCTTCTGGTTTGTTGGTCCACACAGCATTTTGAAGAAAATATGAGTTAGTAGCCAACATTTAAGTACCCAGAGATTTCACATGAAAGTCAGATATCTGCCTCCTCTTAAAAAATCAGAATTTGGAGCAACATTAAACCCATATTCCTGCAAAGCAATAACTGGCCTGACTGGGCAGTGGCTGCTGTTTCAGACAGGACAGTGGTTGTCCCCTTCCTGTTGACTGTCTCCTCCAATCCCGCACCCCAACCACTCAGCCCAGGGTCACCCCTCTTTATCCCGTCCTGATTCTTACTCCTAGTGAGTCTCCTTCCTTCACACTGGCTGCCTGGGCTCCGCAGGGGTTTGAGTTTATAAGCCCCGACCTCAGGGACTTCGCTGCTTTAAAAGTTGCTGAAAAGCACTTGAGAAAATGAGGGACGGGTGATGACAGACACTTGAACACAAAGGAGGAACAGGAGGAGGACACTCGCTGGAGTCTAACTGCTTCAGAGAATCCGAGCCGCTTGGTAGCCATGCATCAGGATGCCAGGACGGGACTCCTGTCTCCACTGTGGCTGAGCCCCAGGCCTAAGGCTGAGACAGCAACTGCCAAGTGTAAGGGAGGGTTGGGCCACATGTGTGCCAGGTGAGAGGAGGGAGCAGGAATGCTGAGCTCTGGACAGACACCTCGGCAGGAGTTTCGCTGAGTGGAGACTCAGGAGTGGAGGGGATTTGGGCAGTGGTTGGAAAGGATGAGATCAGGGTTTGCTTGCTTGCACTTTAAGCTGACAGGTATTCAGCATTTGTTTACTGATTGCCATGATTCAATGGAAAGAGGAGACCAATGGTACTTTAAAGAGGGGGTAGCTAGCGGTGGGGGCCTCCGAGTCAGCCAGAGGGCATGGGATAGGTCTGAAGTCCACACACCAAAACAGGAAAGTGGCGGAGCATACAGCACAGATACAGTGAGGCTGGTTAGACCTGGACGTTTAATGTGGAATGTTCTCTGATAACGTCAGGCCTAGCTGTCCTCTTCTCAAATTTTGGTAATAAACTTACAGACATTTGATTACAATTAATTTATGGGTGAGGTTGTGTAGGTTGTTCACTGCACAAGGGCACCTGGACAAGGGAATGAAACGGGACGAAAGGCCGTCCGTTCTCTCTGCAGCCCTTTGAACTTCTCTGGAGCATGTCTCTGGCCTCTAGATCCGATCTGAAATATTTTCTTTGAGAGACCCATTACCTGCCCACAGCAGGGGTGCGACATGGCCACTCTCTCATCTGGCTGCCAGCAGGTGGACCCGTGAGTGTGTGCTCCCTGCAACATACACAGCCCACGCCATCCCCTACGTTCTTGGAGCAGTGGCACTCAGACCCCTGTTCTTGGCTCTTGTCAATGCACACTTCAAATGAGTGGGCAGGCCATGATCTCCACCAAATGTCTCATTAATATCTGCCCTTGGTCAGGCTCCATTCCTGAGCACTGCACACAAGAGGCGTGTGTAACGCACACGGCCATACCACCCACCCACAGAACATGCACATCCCAAGCATATGATGAACCTATTTTTTCAGCAGAGATGGTTTAAATAAATGGACAAAATAAATACGTTCTCTCCCAGCAGTCCATGCTCAAGGTCACTCAACAAGAAGAAAATGGGATAAAAGGTCCTGAGTTGAAAGTTAAGTTCGAGGCAAACCTCGTTCCTGACCTGTCTTTTTTTGACTTGTGCATGCAGATGTATTGGCTCAGTGTTTGCTTAGGAGGTATCTGGATATCTGGACCGGGGTCCCCACTTAATGTCCGTCTAGCCTGTTCAGTAAGATGGGATCTTACAGAGATGTGGTTTGAGGTGAATGTAGGCTTCCGAGCCTCGAGGTGTGTTTTCCAGCAGGGAGCTCTCAGGACTACCTGCATCCGACTCACTTGGGGATCCAGTCAAAATGCACAGTCCTGGGATGCATGCCAGACCTCATAATTCAGAAGACACAGAACCTTGGAATCTGCATTTTCACAGTGCTTCCCAGGAGATTTTAAAATGTGCATTAGTTGGAGAAACATGGGTACAAAGGTAGAGGAACACATCAGAATAACTCTCAAACCTCTACTCTGTTGAGTTTGATTTGATACATTTAGGGGTGGATCCTAGTCATCTGTATTTGGAGAAAGTCTCACAGCGATTCCAATTAAGAAGCACTCACATGGGGCCGGCCCAGTGGCGCACTGCTACAGTGTGCCGCTTGGGAGCATGGCGGCGCTCCCGCCGAGGGTTCGGATCCCACATACAGACCGGCCGCTCACTGGCTGAGCGAGGTGCGGGCGCAACACCGAGGGTTGCGATCCCGTTGCCGGTCCCGGTCCGGTACAGGCGCGACACTGAGGGTTGCGATCTGTTGCCGGACACGAAAAAAGACAAAAAGGAAAAAAAAAAAAAAAAAGAAAAAAGAAAAAAAAAAAAAAAAAAGAAGCACTCACATGGGTCCAGGGGTTCTCTGATTCTGGTTGGTGTGAATGGGAATGAACAGGGGCAGGGGCGGAGGGTG